>NC_069499.1:1275967994-1276267994 GCF_027579735.1 Bombina bombina
TATATGAAAGTCCCCAGGATATTGTATATCTGAAAGATGGCAGCAAAACAAAGAAAGGTATATGAAGACTCCCAAGTTGTCTTCACAGAAAGTAGATATGTTCTAAAGAGTATGTGTCAGCGCCTTCCTTCTGTGGTATATATAAATATGTGAAAGAGTGTGGGGGGTCACAGATCCCCTATCCCAATGCACTTACTTCTAGAGACCTCAATCAGTATGAGGTAAGTAGTCACCAATAGTAGTAGTCACCCGTATTAGCTGAAGAATCTAGATCCGCAAAATAATCAGTCAGGAACACCGGTAGAATAGATCAGCTTTGTATCAGTTTCAGCACAGTTTTAGCACAGCTGATCTATTCTACCTATCTATTATTTCGCAGACCTGGATTCTTCAGCTACTACGGGTGACTACTACTATTGGTGACTACTTACCTCATACTGATTGAGGTCTCTAGAAGTAAGTGCTTTGGGATAGGGGATCTGTGACCCCACACTCTTTCACATATTTATATATACCACGGAGGGAAGGCGCTGACACATTGAACATATATATATATATATATATATATATATATATATATAGATATATAGATATATAGATACACATATTTAGACATGTATATATATCTATTTCTATGTCAACGCTCTTTACGTTTCATTCTTTCAACACCTGAGACCTCATATCTTTGAGCCTTAACTTTTTAAAGCAGTTTTTAAATTTTTTTATCAGACAGTGTTATTATGAGTGTAAGTGCACTGTTAAAAGATTTTGATGTTTTTGTGCAACTTTTTTGAATTGCGTAACAGATAACTACAGCTCTGAAGACGCGCTTAGCCAACGCATTAAATTTAATTGTGCTCAAGCGAACGTATTTACTTTCAACTCATAATATGCACGCTATTTCCGTTGCGTGCAAAACCCCACAATATATTCCTTATCGCTCACATGCAATCTAGCACTATATGGCAAGAATGTTTCTAAATTATTATTTTTTAATCTGGAATACTGAGAAAGAGTATGGAGGAGATGACACTTAAGTCAAAATGAAACTTTTATGATTCAGATATAACTTTTTTAAGAGACTTTCCACTTTGCTTCTATTTCCAAATTGTGCAGTCTTTCATTATGCACATTTTCTGAGGCACAAGCTACTACTGAGCATGTGCAAAAGTTCACAGTGTATATATATATATATATATATATACTATTCTATGATTGGCTGGTGGCTGTCAGATGATACAGGGGTCTGGCAAATTAACTTTTAAATTAGCGGTAGATATTTTTTCTGGCAAATTTAAAAATTGACTTCAGTGTATGTGCTATTGCATTGTCTTTTATTATGCATTTGTTGATTATGCAATTCTATTGCTTAATAGTCCATTAACCTCCAATAGCTTCTGACATACAAATGGCAGATCAACAAACTGAATAAATGTTTTTGAGAAATTGGCTATCTAGAAACTCAATTTCTTATAAATTAACTGAGTGCTTTATGCATTGGTGAAAAACCATTTATTAATTCAATATTTATATGACATATTCAGGTATCCAGGTGTGTATGGCATTATTATCCCTTCTCTGGTTCAATGTAATAGAAAGTGTTTACCTATACAGTTCTTGTTTGCCTCAGAGTGATTAATGCAAACATTAACCCTGCCTTGGAATTATTTTTTTATAGGGAACAAAAGCACAATTTGATGACTTTGATCCAAAATGCCTGCTACCCTCAAGTCTTGAATACTGGACATACCCTGGCTCTCTGACTACTCCACCTCTCAATGAAAGCGTTATATGGATTGTCCTTAAAGAGTCTATTAAAGTTTCTGAGAAACAGGTAAGCGGATATAATGAATCACCATTAAGCAAATTGTATCAAAAGCATGATTAGATACTCATAACTGATGTATTCATAACTGACTTATGGTTACATTACCCCTTCACAATTGTCTTTTTTTCAGTAGAGAACCCACACAATGAACCATTGCTTTTGTAAGCAGACCCAGCAGATTTAAAGGGACAGGAAACACCAACATGTTCTTCCATGGTTTGGATAGAACATACAATTTTAAACAGCTTTCCAATTTACTTCTATTATAAAATGTGCTTCATTATCTTGTTATCCTTAGCTGAAGGAACAGCATTGCACTACTGGCAGCTAGAGTAACACATCTAGTTAGCCAATCACAAGAGACAAATGTGTGCAGGCACCAATCAGCAACTAGCTCCCACTAGTGTAGGATATGTGCGTATTATTTTTAAACAAGGGATACCAGGAGAACAAAGCACATTTAAAAAAATAAGTGAATTTAAAAGTGTCTTAAAATGGCATGCTCTATCTGAATCAGGCAAGTTTAATTTCATTTCCTATCCCTATAAAGCATACCATAAGTTTATGTATAGATCATGATATATCAGAAGAAAAATTGCCTTTTTTTAGCCAGCTGGTCACTATTCAACAATCCTAAACACAAATATTTTATAAGCATTTTAAACTGTAATTTTTGCTAGCACAATTTGCATGGTTTTGCAATTTCAGAGAATGGCATGAATTTACTTCTTGAAAAGTATGTGTATCTTGTCTCTTTTGCTGTGACAAATCAGAGACAAGATGTAAATAAACTCCTGCACAGATCTAAGCACTTGCTGTGTCACATGTTGTTGGCTGGGTAAACTACAAAATGATACATTCTAGCCTCTATGGAGCAGTGAAACAGTTTAAATAGATAAAATACACTGAAAAAACTATAAAATAAATAAGAAATTAATGTTGCATTGTTTTTCTTTTTTTACTATGCTTAATTTAACCTTTTATGGAAGATTTTGTGTGTGTGTGTGTGTGTGTAGAATATATGCAGAAAACAACTTTATGTATATACACAAAAGATTTTTGCAAAGCTAAACAGAAACTGTTTGGTATACTTCAATTCATATTTTGTATAAAGTTTTTCTTAGTTAAAGGGACAGTCAACACTAAAATTGCTATTGTTTAAAAAGATAGATAATGCCTTTACTACCCATTCCCCAGCTTTGCCTGTTTCTAAGCCACTATAAACAGCCTCTTATCACATGCTTTTTATTAGCTTTTCACAACAAGAGGCTGCTAGTTCATGTGGGCCATATAATAACATTGTGCTCACGCCCGTGGGTTCTGCACAACATAGCTAAAATGCAAGTCAATAGATAATAAATAAAAAGTCATGTGATCAGAGGGCTGTCAAAAGAGGCTTAGATACAAGTTATTCACAGAGGTAAAAAGTATATTAATATAACTGTGTTGGTTATGCAAAACTTGGGAATGGGAAACAAAGGGATTATCTTTTTAAACAATAAAACATTTTGAGTTGACTGTCCCTTTAAATAGCTAGCAGATGCACTTGTTCATGATTTGCTTGTATTGATCTAGATAAGAGCAAAAAAAAATCTTATTTAAATATTTTCTAAGACAAGAGATTTCTGTCCATTATAAACTCCATGAAATTGACATTTTGTTTGTCGTTAATCCTGCGCATTCCGTTTTATCATTATGGGAGATTAATGACATTGATAACAATTTCATGTTGTTTTTAGAAAGTAAAGATTTCAAGCTCTTGAAATTGACAATGTTGACTGAAGTTCAGAAATAATTGCTACCTACCGAAAACATTCAGAAGATTATGATCAAACCCCATGTCTTTTGCCACCCTGATATAAGCGCATGGTTACATCTAATCTAGAAATAATCTGTAGCCTTTTGATACTAGGTTATATAGTTTTTGGTTGCTGTGTGACATAATTGTTCATCAGGACTCAAAAATTCAAGTCCTAAGTTACTAGCCAGGACAAAATGTTACTTGCCACTACTAATCCCACCAACACCACACCCACTAATCAACCCCTCTTTGCATATATTTAGCTATCGTGAAACATTTTGTAATAATGTTTTTATTTTATACCATAACAAATTAAATAATGCAACATACAGTTACATACATTAAAGGGACATAATACTCATATGCTAAATCACTTGAAACTGATGCAGTATAACTGTAAAAAGCTGACAGGAAAATATCACCTGAGCATCTCTATGTAAAAAAGGAAGATATTTTACCTCACAATCTCCTCAGCTCAGCAGAGTAAATTCTGTGTAAAAAGTTATACTCAGCTGTTCCCAGCTGCAGGTAAAAAAAAATAAAAAATGAAGAAATGAACAGCAGCCAATCAGCATCAGCATCTCATGAGATTTCATAGTAAGCTTCCTTTACCTGATTGGTGAAATAATATGAGAGTGCACGAGGCTCATCCTTTCAGCTGTCCAAGGACAGACATACTAATATGCTGCTTAGAAATCCTTTACAATGCGATGTGGCTACTGAGGAACTTTTGAGGTAAAATATCTTTCTTTTTTACATAGAGATGTTCAGATGATATTTTCTAATCAGCTTTTTACAGCTATGTTGCATCACTTTCAAGTGTTTAAACATTTGGGTATTATGGCCCTTTAAGAAAAATAAGTTCATAGCAGCTAGAGGATCTGGGGAAACAACAGCTGGCTAGAAAAAGGAAGTTGTTGACCTGAGAGAATACAGAGAGTGCCGACAGAAGGTCATATCAGACCTGGGGATTTTTTCAAAATAATTATCATCTCTCCCTTCTCGCTCTTAAATATCTTTCTTGATTACTTCCACTATTCAATCTCTCTTTTTTAGCCTCTCCCTTCTCTCTGAGGCCATATCTTCTCTTTACACTCTTTGTTTCCCCACTCTCATATCTATTTACTATTGTTTTTGATAATTCTCTCGTAACTCTACCCGCTTCTCTACTTTCACTTTTCATTTCCACTCTCTCTCTCTCTCTCTCTCTCTCTCTCTCTCTCTCTCTCTCTCTGCCCCGTTTACCCTCTTAGAAGTAACAGTCTAAGCACTAATAGGGTCCCTACAGCCCTAGAGGAATGACATATCCTTGCACTTTATATAATATCCCTTTAGATAATAGTTTTAGCTCATAGCTCAAAATGTGTGTTTGTCCGTGCTGCAATAGGAATGTACATTCTGCAAATACAATGTTCCAACTTTCCTACTTACAACATGTAACCAGACTTCAGACTCAACATTCAATAACTAACTTTCACTCTCTGCCGTTAAATTCCCACTCGCCAATGGCTAGTGGGCTAGTGGAAATTGTGAGCCCTGTGTTCATCTTACCAAACATTTGGTTAAATATAAAACATTCTTATGATTTCAAAGTTTTGTGAGGTATATCTATATGAACAGAATTATTATCTTATCTAAAAATGCCATAGATTGTATTCACGATGTAGGCTGTTTAGCAGTAGACTTTAAATGCAAGCCCCATGCCTAGACATGAAGTCTGAAATCATTTTTAAAACATCTGACTTATTTTCGCAGATGGAGAAATTCAGGAAAACACTACTATTCACTGGAGAAGAAGAAGATGAGAGAATTCACATGGTAAACAATTTCCGTCCTCCACAGCCACTCAATGGTAGAAAGGTTCAAGCATCATTTAAGTGCTAATGACTTAAGCACACTGCAAGTCTTCCCAAAACCAGCAGAAACCAAACAGACTGTCTATGTATGACTTCCTGGAACAGCCATAACTGCCTTATTTTATTTTGCAAATATCTGAAGATGTGTGATAATTAGATACAATCAAATGTAACTATATATTTATGGATTTACCCAATGAAATGATGCAAAATGTATCTTGATTTTGATTTTTCATTAGGCATTTTAATTTAATGTTGGAAAATGTGTCTTAGTTTTGATTTTTCGTTAAATGTTCTTAATTTAATTAAACCTCAGCCTTATTTTAATTAACTAATTTGGATAATTTTTTCTTTTGTGTGAAACAAATGGAAGCAGCAGAGCTTTTTTTGATGACTACATTGCAAAAAGATGGCCAAGGAAAGACTTTGCAATTGAAATTTCTAAATGTGATTATTGGAAAAGAGGCATTCCATTTAAATATGGTGCACACAAGTCATGCTCGTTAACAATACTAATAAATGAGGTGAAGATGGTGTTAGCTGTAGAAGATGGTAAATGAAGAGAAACTGCAGAATGATAAAAAAAAGAAGGCAATAATTAGAGATTTGAAGGGGAGAAAAAAAATCAGAGGGTTAAAATTTTAAATTTGTTAAAGGGATAGAAAGGTAAAAAAATTAATGGTGCATTTTAATTTTAAATAGAAGTATTTTTGCAATATACTTTTTTTAAAAAAATCTTTTTATTGGTTTTCGATGTTTAAACATACATCGTATTCAAATCTGAAAAATAATATCTGGGAAGTAAGTACAGACAGCTCTTAAGCCATCCTTTGACAATCAGGCATAACCTGTTACATTGAAAAAGCAACATTTCCTACTGTGTTATATAAATGCATATTATAGGTTACATTACATTAACACTTCCCCAACTTCCTTCTTAATCTCTACCTATGCGATAATAACAAATAGTGGTCGGTATAAATATGCATATAACACGCACTAACTAACATGTATATGCCGTAGCTTACTATATTACAATATAGTTCCTTAGTCTCATCCGTTATCTTTGTCCAGGGGAGGGGAATGGGAAAAAAAAGGGTGGAATAATATAGCCCCTTGATTCTATGCATCTAGCCAAAAATCTGGGAAATGCCCTGCATTAATATTTTGAATTACAAAGTCTGTATTGTTAAATGGTCTTACTAATTCAGTTAGTGCCTTTTCAGACAGCGAGCTAATTACTGATATCCATTTCTTAAAGAAAAGTTTTAGTTGCTTATTAGTCGGTTGTTGCATCATATATTGTTCTATCGTACATTGAGCTAGAAGGATTTTTTTTTTATTTGCAAATTTTGGAATGTTGGGGGATTTCCAATTCTTTAGAATGAAATTCCTTATTATTAGTATAATCGTATTGATTAGCTCGTTATTCCTGCATTGTTCTGAATATTTTGTTAAAAAGAATACTTGGCGTTCCTCAATCCCTGTCTCAAATAGCAGTATTTCTTTAAGCCAGTAGTTGATCTGTGACCAGAGTTTTGATACTTTGGGACAGGACCAAAAATAATGAACAAAATCTGCTATCTCTGTTTTACATTTATGGCATGTTTGCTTTGCTTTATTCCATTTATTTAGAGAATTTACTGTGATATAACTCCTGTTTATTGATTTTAGGTGAGATTCGTGCCAAGTGGTAGGAACCAAAGTCTTATTTATTTAAGTTTTAGGCACTCTTGTACCCTTATAGCCTCTATATTTGGAGCACCTTTTTGCCACTTTATTCTAATTTCTTCTTGTTGTTTAGAGTCCAAGTATGTGTTAATTAACTTATACAAACCAGAGATGGTATGGACCCCGGTTTTATATAGGTTAATCCTACTACCTAGTTCCCTAGTAGACCAATCTGGGTTATATTGTGTTATGGAAAAAAAGAGATTTAAGTGTTGCGCTGGTACGCATCCCTTGCACATATAAAGCTCTGCCCCAAAACCAGAAAAAATGGAAATACTGAAAATATAGAAATAATATATGTGCGCTTACAACTACAGGGTGAGTGGTAAATAATTGTTATATATTCAGAGAAAGTAATGGCAATACAACCAAATTAAGATATATAGAATTTTCTAATACAATACGGTAATATATAAAGTACATTTACCTCAAATAGGACAACAAATATACGCAATGCTAAAATAATAAATGACCGGTCATATTACAAATCTAATAAAAATCCTTATGTTATTTAAAATCTTAGTATCAACTCAGCATATAAAATATATAATAAAATAAAGAAAAATAACTGTGTTAAACCTTACTATTGTTGTCTAGTATAATGAAACAGTTAATCTAAAACATCATCCAGAATAACAGTCCTCGGATGGGTGAGCACACATCAAATAAATTCGGATAACTCCTAACAGCCTTTCATATAATAATTGAACAAATGTAAGTTCTTATGGCTGTGAAAGGGCAGTGTCTCTGACCCCACAAGGTCTTAGATATTCCCAAATACTCAATTGCTCCAAGTTGTGAGAAAGAAGCGCCTCTATGGTCCTCTTATGGGTGTTATATTTAATTGCTTGTATCAAACATATCACACACGGACGGACTGTACACCTCTATGTGCCTACCTTAACTGGGGCATAGAATCGTAACCACAGCTCGTACTTTACCGTATTGAAGTCCTGGCACAGGTGTCTATGCAGCTCCGTCTGTTGTATTGTGTAAGGCCAATCCTGGAGTCGCAAACTCAGATGTAGTTCTGTTAGTGAAAAAAGCGATTCTTACTCTGCGCAGAGAATTTTAGATGGATCTTTAGACGGATCTTTGGAAATAGAAGTCCTTTTTTAATCTGAAGCAATCCTTTTATACTCCTTACAATAATGCTTGATTATCACATTTACTGTTACCATCAACACGTTTCGCCGTATTCCACAGCTTTAGCAAGATGGTTTACAACAAATAAGTACAAGTCCACCAAAGAGAGTAAACGAGAGCGTTAGAGTAAAAGTAAAATATAACCTTTATTGGTATATAAAATTAGGACAACACAGTGTCAGAAAAGCAGAGATGGGGCACCTCTGGCTAGCAGGCTTACGCGTTTCGGCATAGCCGTAATCATAGCATTACAACAAATAAGGTCATCCTTATATAGGTGTACCCTCAGTGATTGGTTATATGTTTTGTACTAAACATCCGGTCCACCTTTTAAGGTAGACTTTTAAAGGTGGAAATGTTTGCAGAGCCTCCTTATAAACAATAAACAATAAATTTCTTCTTATTGCTTAAAACAAATAAACAGAAAAAACAAAATAGAACAATAAATATTGTTGTAGACATATTATTACTATCTTAAACATATAAAGGTGAAGATTACTCTCAACTATTTAAAAGCAACACAGTATATTTATATATATATATATATATACTGTATATATATATATCTCAAAAGATATACATTATAACTAGGGCATAAACTCACGTAAATTAACTTAAAAATAAGTACATAGATAAAACTATTAGGTAAAAAGAGATTTTAAAAGACCTAATAGATAAAAAGAGATTCTAAAAAACCTAATTGTTGATCTAAAAATTAACAAATCATAAATTAGTCACTATGGTTAGTGTTAAATCGATAATGATACTGTATGATAAGTTCAGTCGACAAATATCTAAATAATTTTCTTAGCTCCAGAGTTTATATATTCAACATATTGGATACTAAGATAATACAACATGTGGCAATCAGTCTAAAATAAAAGGATTTAAGTTGAGTTCCGAGTTGAGTTCTAATGCAAAAATCACCCCCTCGCCAGGGTTTCTTGACCTTGCATACACCCCAATATTTAAAATCTTTAGTGTTATTTTTATAAACGATTCAGGTGTTCATAAAGCCTAGTGTCTTTGTCACCTTTCTCAATTAGATTTAAATGTTCTCTTATCCTAGAACGTAAAGTTCTTGAGGTCTCCCCCACATACTGTTTCTTACAAGTACAGGCAGTCCTCGGGTTACAGACATCCGACTTAACTACAACTCATACTTACATACAGAGAAAAAAGAGCTTTATCGACAATCCTTCTTTCCAGGATAATCCAAAATACTGAAAATCCAATTGTCACAAGGACAGAAAGTGATGTGAAATTTTCTGAACAGGGGCACAGATAGCAAAACAAACTTTATCCTATGCTATCCAAAACAAAAAAAAAAACGTTTGGCTAGAGTTTCACCTAAAAAAAGTGCCTGTTCCAACTTACATACAAATTCAACTTAAGAACAAACCTAAAGTCCCTATCTTGTACGTAACCCGGGGACTGCCTGTACACTGGATAAGGTATATTACCCCTTTATCGCTACACCTGATGGTATCTCTAATCTTATACTCTTTATTTGTGTTGGTGGAGGTAAACTTTTTAGTTTAGTGCTATGTTGACAAGCTTTGCAGCTGTAGCATGGGTAATAGCCGCTCACTTTATTCTCTAAAATATCTCTGTCACGGGATGTTTGTATTTTCTTTTTGATATCACTAGGGGCAAGAATATTTTTCAAATTTGTAGCTTTCCTATAAATTACAGTAGGGTTTTCTGTAATTGAGTTGCCTATAATGGGGTCGGATTTAATAAAGTGCCAATGCTTATTTAATATTTTAACCAATTGTTTAGAATGACAGTTATAATTCGTTATAAAAGGCACTTTTAAGACTTCTTAAGTTCTATTTTCTTCACCATGAATAGTTTTCTTTAAAGTATCTTTCCTCTCTATGGCCTAGATTTGGAGTTCGGCGGTAAAAGGGCTGTTAACGCTCCGCGGGTTTTTTTCTGGCCGCACCATAAATTTAACTCTGGTATCGAGAGTTCAAACAAATGCTGCGTTAGGCTCCAAAAAAGGAGCGTAGAGCATATTTACCGCAAATGCAACTCTCGATACCAGAGTTGCTTACGGACGCGGCCGGCATCAAAAACGTGCTCGTGCACGATTCTCCCATAGGAAACAATGGGGCTGTTTGAGCTGAAAAAAAACCTAACACCTGCAAAAAAGCAGCGTTCAGCTCCTAACGCAGCCCCATTGTTTCCTATGGGGAAACACTTCCTACGTCTGCACCTAACACTCTAACATGTACCCCGAGTCTAAACACCCCTAACCTTACACTTATTAACCCCTAATCTGCCGCCCCCGCTATCGCTGACCCCTGCATTACACTTTTAACCCCTAATCTGCCGCTCCGTAAACCGCCGCCACCTACGTTATCCCTATGTACCCCTAATCTGCTGCCCTAACATCGCCGACCCCTATGTTATATTTATTAACCCCTAATCTGCCCCCCACAACGTCGCCGACACCTGCCTACACTTATTAACCCCTAATCTGCCGAGCGGACCTGAGCGCTACTATAATAAAGTTATTAACCCCTAATCCGCCTCACTAACCCTATCATAAATAGTATTAACCCCTAATCTGCCCTCCCTAACATCGCCGACACCTACCTTCAATTATTAACCCCTAATCTGCCGACCGGAGCTCACCGCTATTCTAATAAATGTATTAACCCCTAAAGCTAAGTCTAACCCTAACACTAACACCCCCCTAAGTTAAATATAATTTTTATCTAACGAAATAAATTAACTCTTATTAAATAAATGATTCCTATTTAAAGCTAAATACTTACCTGTAAAATAAATCCTAATATAGCTACAATATAAATTATAATTATATTATAGCTATTTTAGGATTAATATTTATTTTACAGGCAACTTTGTAATTATTTTAACCAGGTACAATAGCTATTAAATAGTTAAGAACTATTTAATAGTTACCTAGTTAAAATAATAACAAATTTACCTGTAAAATAAATCCTAACCTAAGATATAATTAAACCTAACACTACCCTATCAATAAAATAATTAAATAAACTACCTACAATTACCTACAATTAACCTAACACTACACTATCAATAAATTAATTAAACACAATTGCTACAAATAAATACAATTAAATAAACTATCTAAAGTACAAAAAATAAAAAAGAACTAAGTTACAGAAAATAATAAAATATTTACAAACATAAGAAAAATATTACAACAATTTTAAACTAATTACACCTACTCTAAGCCCCCTAATAAAATAACAAAGCCCCCCAAAATAAAAAATTCCCTACCCTATTCTAAAATACAAATATTACAAGCTCTTTTACCTTACCAGCCCTGAACAGGGCCCTTTGCGGGGCATGCCCCAAGAATTTCAGCTCTTTTGCCTGTAAAAAAAAACATACAATACCCCCCCCCCAACATTACAACCCACCACCCACATACCCCTAATCTAACCCAAACCCCCCTTAAATAAACCTAACACTAATCCCCTGAAGATCTTCCTACCTTGTCTTCACCATACCAGGTTCACCGATCCGTCCTGGCTCCAAGATCTTCATCCAACCCAAGCGGGGGTTGGCGATCCATAATCCGGTGCTCCAAAGTCTTCCTCCTATCCGGCAAGAAGAGGACATCCGGACCGGCAAACATCTTCTCCAAGCGGCATCTTCTATCTTCTTCCATCCGATGACGACCGGCTCCATCTTGAAGACCTCCAGCGCGGATCCATCCTCTTCTTCCGACGACTAGACGACGAATGACGGTTCCTTTAAGGGACGTCATCCAAGATGGCGTCCCTCGAATTCCGATTGGCTGATAGGATTCTATCAGCCAATCGGAATTAAGGTAGGAATTTTCTGATTGGCTGATGGAATCAGCCAATCAGAATATAGTTCAATCTGATTGGCTGATCCAATCAGCCAATCAGATTGAGCTCGCATTCTATTGGCTGTTCCGATCAGCCAATAGAATGCGAGCTCAATCTGATTGGCTGATTGGATCAGCCAATCGGATTGAACTATATTCTGATTGGCTGATTCCATCAGCCAATCAGAAAATTCCTACCTTAATTCCGATTGGCTGATAGAATCCTATCAGCCAATCGGAATTCGAGGGACGCCATCTTGGATGACGTCCCTTAAAGGAACCGTCATTCGTCGTCTAGTCGTCGGAAGAAGAGGATGGATCCGCGCTGGAGGTCTTCAAGATGGAGCCGGTCGTCATCGGATGGAAGAAGATAGAAGATGCCGCTTGGAGAAGATGTTTGCCGGTCCGGATGTCCTCTTCTTGCCGGATAGGAGGAAGACTTTGGAGCACCGGATTATGGATCGCCAACCCCCGCTTGGGTTGGATGAAGATCTTGGAGCCAGGACGGATCGGTGAACCTGGTATGGTGAAGACAAGGTAGGAAGATCTTCAGGGGATTAGTGTTAGGTTTATTTAAGGGGGGTTTGGGTTAGATTAGGGGTATGTGGGTGGTGGGTTGTAATGTTGGGGGGGGGTATTGTATGTTTTTTTTTACAGGCAAAAGAGCTGAAATTCTTGGGGCATGCCCCGCAAAGGGCCCTGTTCAGGGCTGGTAAGGTAAAAGAGCTTGTAATATTTGTATTTTAGAATAGGGTAGGGACTTTTTTATTTTGGGGGGCTTTGTTATTTTATTAGGGGGCTTAGAGTAGGTGTAATTAGTTTAAAATTGTTGTAATATTTTTCTTATGTTTGTAAATATTTTTTTATTTTCTGTAACTTAGTTCTTTTTTATTTTTTGTACTTTAGATAGTTTATTTAATTGTATTTATTTGTAGCAATTGTGTTTAATTAATTTATTGATAGTGTAGTGTTAGGTTAATTGTAGGTAATTGTAGGTAGTTTATTTAATTATTTTATTGATAGGGTAGTGTTAGGTTTAATTATATCTTAGGTTAGGATTTATTTTACAGGTAAATTTGTTATTATTTTAACTAGGTAACTATTAAATAGTTCTTAACTATTTAATAGCTATTGTACCTGGTTAAAATAATTACAAAGTTGCCTGTAAAATAAATATTAATCCTAAAATAGCTATAATATAATTATAATTTATATTGTAGCTATATTAGGATGTATTTTACAGGTAAGTATTTAGCTTTAAATAGGAATTATTTATTTAATAAGAGTTAATTTATTTCGTTAGATAAAAATTATATTTAACTTAGGGGGGTGTTAGTGTTAGGGTTAGACTTAGCTTTAGGGGTTAATACATTTATTAGAATAGCGGTGAGCTCCGGTCGGCAGATTAGGGGTTAATAATTGAAGGTAGGTGTCGGCGATGTTAGGGAGGGCAGATTAGGGGTTAATACTATTTATGATAGGGTTAGTGAGGCGGATTAGGGGTTAATAACTTTATTATAGTAGCGCTCAGGTCCGCTCGGCAGATTAGGGGTTAATAAGTGTAGGTAGGTGTCGGCGACGTTGAGGGGGGCAGATTAGGGGTTAATAAATATAACATAGGGGTCGGCGATGTTAGGGGCAGCAGATTAGGGGTACATAGGGATAACGTAGGTGGCGGCGATTTGCGGTCGGAAGATTAGGGGTTAATTATTTTAAGTAGCTTGCGGCGACGTTGTGGGGGGCAAGTTAGGGGTTAATAGATATAATATAGGGGTCGGCGGTGTTAGGGGCAGCAGATTAGGGGTACATAAGTATAACGTAGGTGGCGGTCGGCAGATTAGGGGTTAAAAATTTTAATCGAGTGGCGGCGATGTGGGGGGACCTCGGTTTAGGGGTACATAGGTAGTTTATGGGTGTTAGTGTACTTTAGGGTACAGTAGTTAAGAGCTTTATAAACCGGCGTTAGCCAGAAAGCTCTTAACTCCTGCTATTTTCAGGCGGCTGGAATCTTGTCGTTAGAGCTCTAACGCTCACTGCAGAAACGACTCTAAATACCGGCGTTAGGAAGATCCCATTGAAAAGATAGGCTACGCAAATGGCGTAGGGGGATCTGCGGTATGGAAAAGTCGCAGCTGAAAAGTGAGCGTTAGACCCTTTAATCACTGACTCCAAATACCAGCGGGCGGCCAAAACCAGCGTTAGGAGCCTCTAACGCTGGTTTTGACGGCTACCGCCGAACTTTAAATCTAGGCCTATGGCCTAGATTTGGAGTTCGGCGGTAAAAGGGCTGTTAACGCTCCGCGGGTTTTTTTCTGGCCGCACCATAAATTTAACTCTGGTATCGAGAGTTCAAACAAATGCTGCGTTAGGCTCCAAAAAAGGAGCGTAGAGCATATTTACCGCAAATGCAACTCTCGATACCAGAGTTGCTTACGGACGCGGCCGGCATCAAAAACGTGCTCGTGCACGATTCTCCCATAGGAAATAATGGGGCAGTTTGAGCTGAAAAAAAACCTAACACCTGCAAAAAAGCAGCGTTCAGCTCTTAACGCAGCCCCATTGTTTCCTATGGGGAAACACTTCCTACGTCTGCACCTAACACTCTAACATGTACCCCGAGTCTAAACACCCCTAACCTTACACTTATTAACCCCTAATCTGCCGCCCCCGCTATCGCTGACCCCTGCATTACACTTTTAACCCCTAATCTGCCGCTCCGTAAACCGCCGCCACCTACGTTATCCCTATGTACCCCTAATCTGCTGCCCTAACATCGCCGACCCCTATGTTATATTTATTAACCCCTAATCTGCCCCCCACAACGTCGCCGACACCTGCCTACACTTATTAACCCCTAATCTGCCGAGCGGACCTGAGCGCTACTATAATAAAGTTATTAACCCCTAATCCGCCTCACTAACCCTATCATAAATAGTATTAACCCCTAATCTGCCCTCCCTAACATCGCCGACACCTACCTTCAATTATTAACCCCTAATCTGCCGACCGGAGCTCACCGCTATTCTAATAAATGTATTAACCCCTAAAGCTAAGTCTAACCCTAATACTAACACCCCCCTAAGTTAAATATAATTTTTATCTAACGAAATAAATTAACTCTTATTAAATAAATGATTCCTATTTAAAGCTAAATACTTACCTGTAAAATAAATCCTAATATAGCTACAATATAAATTATAATTATATTATAGCTATTTTAGGATTAATATTTATTTTACAGGCAACTTTGTAATTATTTTAACCAGGTACAATAGCTATTAAATAGTTAAGAACTATTTAATAGTTACCTAGTTAAAATAATAACAAATTTACCTGTAAAATAAATCCTAACCTAAGATATAATTAAACCTAACACTACCCTATCAATAAAATAATTAAATAAACTACCTACAATTACCTACAATTAACCTAACACTACACTATCAATAAATTAATTAAACACAATTGCTACAAATAAATACAATTAAATAAACTATCTAAAGTACAAAAAATAAAAAATAACTAAGTTACAGAAAATAATAAAATATTTACAAACATAAGAAAAATATTACAACAATTTTAAACTAATTACACCTACTCTAAGCCCCCTAATAAAATAACAAAGCCCCCCAAAATAAAAAATTCCCTACCCTATTCTAAAATACAAATATTACAAGCTCTTTTACCTTACCAGCCCTGAACAGGGCCCTTTGCGGGGCATGCCCCAAGAATTTCTGCTCTTTTGCCTGTAAAAAAAAACATACAATACCCCCCCCCCCAACATTACAACCCACCACCCACATACCCCTAATCTAACCCAAACCCCCCTTAAATAAACCTAACACTAATCCCCTGAAGATCTTCCTACCTTGTCTTCACCATACCAGGTTCACCGATCCGTCCTGGCTCCAAGATCTTCATCCAACCCAAGCGGGGGTTGGCGATCCATAATCCGGTGCTCCAAAGTCTTCCTCCTATCCGGCAAGAAGAGGACATCCGGACCGGCAAACATCTTCTCCAAGCGGCATCTTCTATCTTCTTCCATCCGATGACGACCGGCTCCATCTTGAAGACCTCCAGCGCGGATCCATCCTCTTCTTCCGACGACTAGACGACGAATGACGGTTCCTTTAAGGGACGTCATCCAAGATGGCGTCCCTCGAATTCCGATTGGCTGATAGGATTCTATCAGCCAATCGGAATTAAGGTAGGAATTTTCTGATTGGCTGATGGAATCAGCCAATCAGAATATAGTTCAATCCGATTGGCTGATCCAATCAGCCAATCAGATTGAGCTCGCATTCTATTGGCTGTTCCGATCAGCCAATAGAATGCGAGCTCAATCTGATTGGCTGATTGGATCAGCCAATCGGATTGAACTATATTCTGATTGGCTGATTCCATCAGCCAATCAGAAAATTCCTACCTTAATTCCGATTGGCTGATAGAATCCTATCAGCCAATCGGAATTCGAGGGACGCCATCTTGGATGACGTCCCTTAAAGGAACCGTCATTCGTCGTCTAGTCGTCGGAAGAAGAGGATGGATCCGCGCTGGAGGTCTTCAAGATGGAGCCGGTCGTCATCGGATGGAAGAAGATAGAAGATGCCGCTTGGAGAAGATGTTTGCCGGTCCGGATGTCCTCTTCTTGCCGGATAGGAGGAAGACTTTGGAGCACCGGATTATGGATCGCCAACCCCCGCTTGGGTTGGATGAAGATCTTGGAGCCAGGACGGATCGGTGAACCTGGTATGGTGAAGACAAGGTAGGAAGATCTTCAGGGGATTAGTGTTAGGTTTATTTAAGGGGGGTTTGGGTTAGATTAGGGGTATGTGGGTGGTGGGTTGTAATGTTGGGGGGGGGGTATTGTATGTTTTTTTTTACAGGCAAAAGAGCTGAAATTCTTGGGGCATGCCCCGCAAAGGGCCCTGTTCAGGGCTGGTAAGGTAAAAGAGCTTGTAATATTTGTATTTTAGAATAGGGTAGGGAATTTTTTATTTTGGGGGGCTTTGTTATTTTATTAGGGGGCTTAGAGTAGGTGTAATTAGTTTAAAATTGTTGTAATATTTTTCTTATGTTTGTAAATATTTTATTATTTTCTGTAACTTAGTTATTTTTTATTTTTTGTACTTTAGATAGTTTATTTAATTGTATTTATTTGTAGCAATTGTGTTTAATTAATTTATTGATAGTGTAGTGTTAGGTTAATTGTAGGTAATTGTAGGTAGTTTATTTAATTATTTTATTGATAGGGTAGTGTTAGGTTTAATTATATCTTAGGTTAGGATTTATTTTACAGGTAAATTTGTTATTATTTTAACTAGGTAACTATTAAATAGTTCTTAACTATTTAATAGCTATTGTACCTGGTTAAAATAATTACAAAGTTGCCTGTAAAATAAATATTAATCCTAAAATAGCTATAATATAATTATAATTTATATTGTAGCTATATTAGGATGTATTTTACAGGTAAGTATTTAGCTTTAAATAGGAATCATTTATTTAATAAGAGTTAATTTATTTCGTTAGATAAAAATTATATTTAACTTAGGGGGGTGTTAGTGTTAGGGTTAGACTTAGCTTTAGGGGTTAATACATTTATTAGAATAGCGGTGAGCTCCGGTCGGCAGATTAGGGGTTAATAATTGAAGGTAGGTGTCGGCGATGTTAGGGAGGGCAGATTAGGGGTTAATACTATTTATGATAGGGTTAGTGAGGCGGATTAGGGGTTAATAACTTTATTATAGTAGCGCTCAGGTCCGCTCGGCAGATTAGGGGTTAATAAGTGTAGGTAGGTGTCGGCGACGTTGAGGGGGGCAGATTAGGGGTTAATAAATATAACATAGGGGTCGGCGATGTTAGGGGTAGCAGATTAGGGGTACATAGGGATAACGTAGGTGGCGGCGATTTGCGGTCGGAAGATTAGGGGTTAATTATTTTAAGTAGCTTGCGGCGACGTTGTGGGGGGCAAGTTAGGGGTTAATAGATATAATACAGGGGTCGGCGGTGTTAGGGGCAGCAGATTAGGGGTACATAAGTATAACGTAGGTGGCGGTCGGCAGATTAGGGGTTAAAAATTTTAATCGAGTGGCGGCGATGTGGGGGGACCTCGGTTTAGGGGTACATAGGTAGTTTATGGGTGTTAGTGTACTTTAGGGTACAGTAGTTAAGAGCTTTATAAACCGGCGTTAGCCAGAAAGCTCTTAACTCCTGCTATTTTCAGGCGGCTGGAATCTTGTCGTTAGAGCTCTAACGCTCACTGCAGAAACGACTCTAAATACCGGCGTTAGAAAGATCCCATTGAAAAGATAGGCTACGCAAATGGCGTAGGGGGATCTGCGGTATGGAAAAGTCGCGGCTGAAAAGTGAGCGTTAGACCCTTTAATCACTGACTCCAAATACCAGCGGGCGGCCAAAACCAGCGTTAGGAGCCTCTAACGCTGGTTTTGACGGCTACCGCCGAACTCTAAATCTAGGCCTATATCTCTTACTGTAAGTATTGTTGATTTCAACTCTTTAGCATCATAGCCCTTTTCTAGAAAGCATTTTTCTAGTACTTCTACTTGTGAATCATAGACAATAAGTCTTGAACAATTACGCCTGATTCTGAGTTTGCTAATAAAATGTCTGATTTGTAAATAGGCAAAGAAGTAATATTTATGCAAACTAAATTGCATCGCAATATCTTGATAAGAATTCTGGAGTTAACATTTGTTTTATATATATTAAGCCCTTATTTTTCCAATGTTTAACCCCTTAAGGACCACAGCACTTTTCCATTTTCTGACCGTTTGGGACCAAGGCTATTTTTACATTTCTGCTGTGTTTGTGTTTAGCTGTAATTTTTCTCTTACTCATTTACTGTTCCCACACATATTATATATTGTTTATCTCACCATTAAATGGACTTTCTAAAGATACCATTATTTTCATCATATCTTATAATTTACTATATAAAAATAAATAAAGTATGATGAAAAAATGGAAAAAACACACTTTTTCTAACTTTGACCCCCAAAATCTGTTACACATCTACAACCACCAAATAAAACTCCTATGCTAAATAGTTTCTAAATTTTGTCCTGAGTTTAGAAATACCCAATGTTTACATGTTCTTTGCTTTTTTTGTAAGTTATAGGGCAATAAATACAAGTAGCACTTTGCTATTTCCAAACCATTTCTTTTTTTTTTCAAAATTAGCAATAGTTACATTGGAACAATGATATCTGTCAGGAATCCCTGAATATCCCTTGACATGTATATATTTCTTTTTAGTAGACAACCCAAAGTATTGATCTAGGCCCATTCTGGTATATTTCATGCCACCATTTCCCTGCCAAATGCGAGCAAATTAAAAAAAAAAAGGTCACTTTTTCACAAACTTTTTCACAAACCTTAGGTTTCTCACTGAAATTATTTACAAACAGCTTGTGCAATTATCGCATAAATGGTTGTAAATGCTTCTCTGGGATCCCCTTTGTTCATAAATAGCAGACATATATGGCTTTAGTATTGCTTTATGGTAATTAGAAGGCCGCTAAATACCCCTGCGCATCACACGTGTATTATGCCCAGCAGTGAAGGGGTTAATTAGGGAGCATGTAGGGTTAATTTTTGCTTTAATGTAGTGTAGTAGACACCCCCAAGTATTGATCTAGGCCCATTTTGGTATAGTTCATGCCACCATTTCACTGCCAAATGCGATCAAATAAAAAAATCGAAAAATATTTCACAATTTTAGATTTCTTACTGAAATTATTTACAAACAGCTTGTGCAATTATGGCACACATGGTTGTAACTGCTTCTCTGGGATCCCCTTTGTTCAGAAATAGCAGACATATATGGCTTTGGCGTTGCTTTTTGGTAATTAGAAGGCCGCTAAATGCTGCTGCACACCACACGTGTATTATTCCCAGCAGAGAAGGGGTTAATTAGGGAGCTTGTAGGGTTAATTTTAGCTTTAGTGTAGTGTAGTAGACAACCCAAAGTATTGATCTAGGCCCATTTTGGTATATTTCATGCCACCATTTCACCGCCAAATGCGATCAAATAAAAACAAAAAACGTTCAATTTTTCACAAACTTTTTTACAATTTTAGGTTTCTCACTAAAATTATTTACAAACAGCTTGTGCAATTATGGCACAAATGGTTGTAAATGCTTCTCTGGGATCCCCTTTGTTCAGAAATAGCAGACATGTATGGCTTTGGCATAGCTTTTTGGTAATTAGAAGGCCGCTAAATGCCGCTGCGCACCACACCTGTATAATGCCCAGCAGTGACGGGGTTAATTAGGTAGCTTGTAGGTAGCTTGAAGGGTTAATTTTAGCTTTAGTGTAGAGATCAGCCTCCCACCTGACACATCCCACCCCTTGATCCCTCCCAAACAGCTCTCATCCCTCCCCCACCCCACAATTGTCCCTGCCAGTACTAAAATAAAGGGCTTTTTTAAAAAAAAAAAATACATTTTTAATTAAAATATATATTCTGCTGTCTAGGATCCCACCATAGCCCCAACCTCATTGATCCCCCCCCTAAGAGCTCTCTAACTCTCCCCCCACTAACTATTTTAAACCATTTTGGGTACTGGCAGCTGTCTGCCAGTACCCACTTTGCATTTAAATGTGTTTTTATCTGAAAAAAAACACACTATTTTTCTGTAGTTTAACTGCCCCCCTCCAAACCCTACTCTCTCCCCCTCCCAGACCTATTTAAAAAAATGATTTCCTCCCTCCTCTCCCACCCACAACCACCACCCACCACCCTCTCCCACCACTTCAAAATTAAAAAACGGCACAATCCTGGGTGCGTGCACACGTGGGTGTGCGCGCACGCCCCCAGTGCGTGCTCCTTTGTGCATCTGACAATCATTTCCGACTGCTGGACGGAAGATTGCCAGTGATGGGCCGCCTCCCTGCAGCTGCTCCCACCCACCAACGATCGGCACCATCGCTGGCCGATGCAGAGAGGGCCACAGAGTGACTCTCTCTGCATCGGTGTGCCAAAAAAGATATTGTAGTGATGCCTCAATATCGAGGCATCACTGCAATACCTTAAAAGCTGCTGGAAGCAATCAGCATCGCTTCCAGAGCTTCAAACCCCAGAGGACGTGCCAGGCACGTCCTTGGTAGTTAAGTGACCTCCTATGGAGGACGTGCTTGGCACGTCCTAGGTCGTTAATGGGTTAAAGATCACGTAGGAGGTTCCAGGTGTAAATTCTGGATTTCCTAACATGGTAAGGAATTCGGTACAGAATGGGTTGATATTTTTGCCACGCTAAAACTATGTTTTTAAAAGAAAGAAACTTCTCAATATTTTTGGGCATTTTAGTCTTGGGGCAATGTAAAATAGCTTTTAGATTGTAAGGGATTAGTCTCACATTGTAAAAATGTAATATGTTCCTGTTCCGTAATCCAATCTATTGCCACTTTTAACAGAGCGGTATAGTTATACTGTTTAATAATAGGGAGAGCTAGACCTCCTGCCTCCTTAGGGTGCATTAGCTTGTTTATTGCAATCCGTGCTTTCTTATTATTCCAAATACATTATGAACAGAGTTGATAAAACCTAGTTGCATCAGCCCGTCTTAATAGGATTGGTATATTTTGTAGTAAATATAATATTTTAGGAAATAGGATAGTTTTAATAAGCATGACACGGGCATAGATATTGGTAAATTTCTCCAGTACTTAGCTTCTAAATCCAGGGGCTCTGCTTTATATAGATCCTGGAAACATTCCAGAAAAGCTTTTTTAAAGGGATAGTAAACCACAAAATTTTCTTTTATGATTCAGATAGAACATACAATTTTAAACAAATTTGCAATTTACTTCTATTATCACATTTGCTTCATTCTCTTGTTATCCATTGCTGAAGAGACAGCATTGCACTACTGGCAGGCAGCTAAACACATCTAGTTATCCAATCACAAGAGACAAATGTGTGCAGGCACCAATTAGCAGCAGCTCCCACTAGTGTATGATTTGTGCGTATTCATTTTTTAACAAGGGATACTAAGAGAACGAAGCACATTTGAAAATAGAAGTGAATTTAAAAGCGTCTTAAAATGACCTGCTCTATGTTAATCATGCAAGTTTAATTTTGATTTTCCTATCCCTTTAATATCTATATTATGTGTATATCTATTAGGTCCTATTTTGATTGCTGGGATATGATTATTGGGCCTATGTTTCGTAATTCTAGCCAAGTATTTGGCGGATCTCCCTTTGAAGCCGCCATATCTTGCTTTCATCTGTATTTCTTCTTGTATCGTATTTTGCTTAAGAAAAATGTCTCGCCTCTTCATATTAATATATCTATCCCGGGTACTTTTGGATTGGTGAGCCATATAGGCATTATAGCTATTCTTCACACTGTTAGAAAATTGAAGGTTGCACTGTTTGTGGTTTTTTTTTCCAGTTTCCCCAAAAAAATTCGACTTTGTCTTTATATGCATAGTTAAACTCAGCAAACTCTTGCCATTTATGCTTTAATTAAGTCTGAAATTTTGGATTGTTAGCCAAATATTTTGGGAAATAGATGTTATTTGACTGACTCGGTTGCCCAGAGTTTGCTTTCAATTGTAACGTGATAATTGCGTGATCAGATATAACTATGTCTGGGATACTAGTTTCTACGTCTATTTCAGTCATGTGTTCAGAAATCAAAAACATGTCAATACGGGACCTTGATTGATGAACTTTCGATATGCAGGTAAAGGCCTTCGTATCCGGGTTCTGAATGCGCCATATGTCACAGACCCCAACCTTATTGCAGAATCTTTGAAAGATACAATTTTTCCTATCTCTTCTCTTTAATGCTTTACTCATTCTATCAATATTAGGTGTTGTAGTTAAGTTTAAATCACCCCCTATTATTATGTTTCCCTTTCTATAATCGATTAACTTAACTGTAAGCGCGACCCAGAAGCTAGTATCCTTTGCATTCGGCACATACACATTACATAGTATATATGGAGTTTTATCTATTTCTATATTAATAATCTAATATCGATCTTCTGGGTCTATTATTCCATCTGCAATTTTATAAACAATGGCTAGATTACGAGTTGTGCGTTAGGGTAAAAAAGCAGCGTTAAGAGGCCCTAACGCTGCTTTTTCCCTACCGCTGGTATTACGAGTCTTGAAGGTTTAGGGTGACCGCACACTTCTTTGGCCTTACCGAAAAACGACTTACGTAAACTTCGTAAAGTCTTTTTTCTATGGGACTTTCATAGCACTGATATTACGAGTCTGTCCTGGGAGGCCAAAAAGTGAGCGGTGCACCCTACCCTGTCAAGAGTCCTAACGCATTTAAAAGTCAGTAGTTATGAGTTTTATGGTACAACGCCGTAACATAAAACTCATAACTAAAGTGCTAAAAAGTACACTAACACCCATAAACTACCTATTAACCCCTAAACTGAGGCTCTCCCGCATCGCAAACTCTAAAATAAAATTATTAACACCTAATCTGCCGCTCCAGACACCGCCGCCACCTACATTGTATTTATGAACCCCTAATCTGCTGCCCCCAACATCGCCGACACCTACATTATATTTATTAACCCCTAATCTGCCACCCCCCAAAAATTGCTGACACCTACATTATAATTATTAACCCATAATATGCCGCTCCGGACACCGCCACCACCAACATTATATTATTAACCCCTAATGTGCCACCCCCAACATCGCCGCCACTATATTAAAGTTATTAACCCCTAAACCTAAGTCTAACCCTAACCCTAACACCCCCTAACTTAAATATAATTACAATAAATCAAAATCAATATTACTATCATTAACTAAATTATTCCTATTTAAAACTAAATACTTACCTGTAAAATAAACCCTAAGATAGCTACAATATAAGTAATAGTTACATTGTAGCTATCTTAGGGTTTATTTTTATTTTACAGGCAAGTTTGTATTTATTTTAACTAGGTAGAATAGCTATTAAATAGTTATTAACTATTTAATAACTACCTAGCTAAAATAAATACAAACTTACCTGTAAAATAAAACCTAACCTAAGTTACACGAACACCTAACACTACACTATAATTAAAGGGACACTGAACCCAAATTTTTTCTTTTGTGATTCAGATAGAGCATGCAATTTTATACAACTTTCTAATTTACTCCTATTATCAATTTTTCTTCGTTCTCTTGCTTTCTTTAATTGAAAAAGAAGGCATCTAAGCTATTTTTGTGGTTTAGACTCATGGAAAGCACTTGTTTATTGGTAGGTGAATTTACCCACCAATCAGCAAGAACAACACAGTGTGTTCCCCAAAAATGGGCCGGCATCTAAACGTACATTCTTGCATTTCAAATAAAGATACAAAGAGAATGAAAATAATTTGATAATAGGAGTAAATTAGAAAGTTGCTTAAAATTGCATGCTCTATCTAAATCACGATAGAAAAAATTTGGGTTCAGTGTCCCTTTAAATAAATTAACTAAATTAAATACAATTACCTAAATTAAATTAAATTACCTAAAGTACAAAAAAACCAAACACTAAATTACAGAAAATAATAAACAAATTACAGATAATTAAACTAATTACACCTAATCTAATAGCCCTATTAAAATAAAAAAGCCCCCCAAAATAAAAAAAACCTAGCCTAGACTAAACTACCAATAGCCCTTAAAAAGGCCTTTTGCGCGGTATTGCCCCAAAGTAATCAGCTCTTTTACCTGTAAAAAAAAATACAAACAACCCCCCCAACAGTAAAACCCACCACCCACACAACCAACCCCCCAAATAAAATACTATCTAAAAAACCTAAGCTCCCCATTGCCCTGAAAAGGGCATTTGGATGGGCATTGCCCTTAAAAGGGTAGTTAGCTCTATTGCAGCCCAAAGTCCCTAACCTAAAAATAAAACCAATCCATTCAGCCAATAGGATTGAGCTTGCATTCTATTGGCTGATTGGAACAGCCAATAGAATGCGAGATCAATCCTACTGGCTGATTGCATCAGCCAATAAGATTTTTTCTATCTTAATTCCGATTGGCTGATAGAATTCTATCAGCCAATCGGAATCTAAGGGATGCCATCTTGTACCTTCATTCAGCTTTAGTCGTCAGATGAAGAGGATGCTCCACGTCTGATGTCTTGAAGATGGACCCGCTCCGCGCCGGATGGATGAAGATAGAAGATGCCGTCTGGATGAAGACTTCTGCCCGCCTGGAGGACCACTTCGCCCAGCTTGGATGAAGACTTCTCCCGGCTTCGTTGAGGACTTTGGCCCGGCTTGGATGAAGACTTCTCCCGGTAAGACGATCTTCAGGGGGTTAGTGTTAGGTTTTTTTAAGGGTGTATTGGGTGGGTTTTATTTTTAGGTTATGGACTTTTAAGGGCAATGCCCATCCAAATGCCCTTTCCAGGGCAATGGGGAGCTTAGTTTTTTTTAGATAGTATTTTATTTGGGGGGTTGGTTGTGTGGGTGGTGGGTTTTACTGTTGGGGGGGTTGTTTGTATTTTTTTTTACAGGTAAAAGAGCTGATTACTTTGGGGCAATGCCCCGCAAAAGGCCCTTTTAAGGGCTATTGGTAGTTTAGTTTAGGCTAGGTTTTTTTTTATTTTGCGGGGGCTTTTTTATTTTAATAGGGCTATTAGATTAGGTGTAATTAGTTTAAATATCTGTAATTTGTTTATTATTTTATGTAATTTAGTGTGTTTTTTTTGTACTTTAGCTAATTTAATTTAATTTAGGTAATTGTATTTAATTTAGTTAATTTATTTAATTATAGTGTAGTGTTAGGTGTTTGTGTAACTTAGGTTAGGTTTTATTTTACAGGTACTTTTGTATTTATTTTAGCTAGGTAGTTATTAATTAGTTAATAACTATTTAATAACTATTCTACCTAGTTAAAATAAATACAAACTTGGAGTGGAGGTTCTCGAGAGCTAATCACGCCAGCGGGGAGTTAAGAGTTAGTTGATTTGGCTGTTTTATTTGTTTTTGTTTTGAAAACAGTGCACGATGGATTAAATTGTCTGATTATTATGCAGTTCCAGAAATGTGAGGAAACCTGTTGTGAAGGTACCACCTGACGCATAAGCATGTACTGTGTATTTCTGGTTGAATGTATCCAATTTCATCTGTTTGTTGCACACAAAAATAAAGATATTTAAAAAATAAATAAATACAAACTTGCCTGTAAAATAAAAATAAACCCTAAGCTTGCTACAATGTAACTATTAGTTATATTGTAGCTAGCTTAGGGTTTACTTTATAGGTAAGTATTTAGTTTTAAATAGGAATAATTTAGTTAATGATAGTAATATTTATTTAGATTTATTTAAATTATATTTAAGTTAGGGGTGTTAGGGTTAGGGTTAGACTTAGGTTTAGGGGTTAATAACTTTAATATAGTGGCGGCAACATTGGGGGCGGCAGATTAGGGGTTAATAAATAGTATTTAGGTGTCGGCGATGTTGGGGGCAGCAAATTAGGGGTTAATACATATAATGTAGGTGGCGGCGGTGTCCAGAGCGGCAGATTAGGGGTGAATAATTATAATGTAGGTGTCAGCGATGTTGGGGGTTAGGGTTAACAAGTGTAAGATTAGGGGTGTTTAGACTCGGGGTCCATCTTAGGGTATTAGGTGTAGATATCAATTTTATTTCCCCATAGGAATCAAAGGGGCTGCGTTACTGAGTTTTACGCTGCTTTTTTGCAGGTGTTAGACTTTTTCTCAGCTGGCTCTCCCTGTTGATTCCTATGGTGAAACATACGACAGCAGCGCTGGTATTGGAGAGCGGTAATGAGTAAAATTTTGCTTAACGCTCACTTCTTGTCTTTTAACGACGGGTTTCTGAAAACTCGTAATACCAGCGCTTCAGGTAAGTGAGCATCGCCTCTAACGCAAAACTCGTAATCTGGGCCTAAGCTTTTATTAAGAAAGACAACCACTCATTTCTTCCTATCCTATGATGGGGCGGCAATTACCTCTCCAACCCATTTGGTCTTTAATTTGCTAGATTCTAATTCATTTAAATGTGTTTCCTGTATCAGCGCAATATCAGGTTTTAATTGGCCTTTTGATTGGGGAGGTAAACCCGCCTACATTCCAGGATATGATTTTAAATAAATCTTTATGCATTATCATTATTAATTAAAGAGGCACATAGAGAGGCAGGAAAAACTAAAAAACAAAACAAAACAACAAAACCCCACAACCCAGTAAAAAGGGTGCTGACCTGAATTTCGATATAGATATTTTGATATAGATATTTCTATACACATGTGTAAAGAATTCTAACGCAGCTCCATAACCCGGTCCGCCTGCTCTGAGCAGGCGGACAGAGATCACCACAATTCAACCCGACCAAGTATGATCGGGTTGATTGACACCCCCCTGCTGCGAGTCTGCAGGGGGAGGCGTTGTAACAGCAGCTCACAAGAGCTGCTGGTGCATTGCTGAATACGGAGAGCTTATTGCTTTCTGCATTCAGCGATGTCTGTCGGACCTGATCCGCACTGTCTTATCAGGTCCGACAGACATTTGATAAATAGGCCTCCTTGTCTATATATATAAAAATGTAGTGCAAGCTGTGCTTTAGTTACAAATATAAAAAAAAATGTGTATCTTCGTGTAGTGACCGGTCTATAGTGAATGGGAGAGGTCTGGACTGTCAGGCCTTCTCTTATCTAATCACACGTGTCTAAGGCCTGCCTATCCAAGTCTCAGGGAGATATTAATATAATGTTATCCGTATCTTAACATAGAATTAAATTAGGTACAGACGTATAGTAAATCAAAAGATCTGCTGTTACCTTTAGCATATATATTCTTTCTATCTTTTTACCATTAATTCACATATATTAGTTTTGTGCCCACTTATTATTATGTAGTAATTGAGGACTCGCCTCACCATAAGACATTTTTGAGGCCACTGGCCACCTTGTTATATCACATGTGGGGAATATCAGCTGACCTGGGAGGTTACAGAAGGCCTTGCCTTGGAATGGCAAAAATGGGTTTCAGTCTGTTATTTAGACTATAAACATTTAGCAGATATGTATTATTTGCTTAACTTGTACATAGTTCACTGTTATATAATTTCCTGACAAGAAAGTATAGTTACCTCAATGATAATGATTCTATCAAGTCTCACAACCGAAACAAAGCTGATGATAGATTA
The DNA here is from genome assembly GCF_027579735.1 of Bombina bombina. NCBI lineage: Eukaryota > Metazoa > Chordata > Amphibia > Anura > Bombinatoridae > Bombina > Bombina bombina. The sequence continues at coordinate 1,275,996,373 of NC_069499.1, forward strand.
CCTTAATATAACACTTTCAAATGATTCATATCCATGGATATGTTACTGTCCGTATTGATATATTATATTGCAAGATTGTTATTTTCTTAGCTTATTGTGCCAAGATTGCTTCCACAATTTTAACTTAATACCAAGACCCACAGTTCACAGTAGATTTCAATACTCTCGCAGGCAATCAGTAACCCCACTACAGACAATCTCAAGAGTAGACAATTCCTAGACTCAGTATACAAACACTTTAGTAAACCGTAAATAAATTCCTAGATAGCCTCAGTAATAATCAAGTATATAGGAATTCTCTGCTGGCTTCTTTTGGGCACACTGCCTTCTTCCAATATACCTTTATTTTTATTGAGTCCAGAATACAGATTCCAATTTATATCATATGCAAGCGTTCCATGTTATGACTGTAGCTTTTCTTGGAAGAAGAATAAAGTAAAGTCTGTATTCAATAGCCGGATAAATAGTTTGAACTTCTTGTCGCAGTTTATTCGCTCCTACCCAATGGGTTATGGGAGCACCGACTATTATAGATGACCATCAAACAGACAGGATGATGTTAGATAATTTTTAGATTTGCGTGAGTTTTGCGATTCTAGGGCAAATGTTAACTAAGTTACTTCATTGCTCTTACCCCATGAGTTATGGGAGCATCAGCTGTTGTGAAAGCGGGTTTAAGTTTACAGTTCCACTTTATGTTTCCAGGGTTTTTCAACAGTCCTGTGTTCAGAGTTAACCCCTTATATGTATATCTCTGCTCCTCAACTCAGCGTGCGAAGCTGTAGGCTTCCCACATGCTCCGCCTCTTTCCGGAAGTCACAATCTATATTCATTAACCGGCAACAGCTGCACAGTCTGCAATATACTTTCATTAACAAAAAGGTTTTTAGTAAAAGTTATCACTGTATTTCAGCTGCCTACCCACATATGCTATAAAGCAGTGTTTTTCAACCAGTGTGCCATGGCACATTAGTGTGCTGTGAGAGATCCTCAGGTGTGCCACGGCAGACTGACAACAGTGTGACATTTTTTAAACTTTGCTTATTTTTTACTCCCAGTGCAGGGGTAGTTTGTAGGAGGCATGGCATAACAGCACAATACATACAGTATGTGTGTGTTTGTGTGTATGTGTATATATATATGCTGTATTAGGCTACAATGTGTGATTTTTTTTAAATTTTGGGATGGTGGTGTGCCACAGGATTTTTTAATGTAAAAAAGTGTGCCACGGCAAAAAAAAGGTTAAAAATCACTGCTATAAAGGGCCTGTGCACAAGTATTAAACCTCAGTGAGCTTGTGGCGGTGCATATTGTACCATTGAAGGCTCAATTTGTCTTATACAAGTCACTGCTGACTCTCTGAGCAGGTGTAGTGTTTGTATCTAAATATTGTGGCAGCTTTTGTTGTGGATATGACATACAAATTATATTTTTTCTTTACTTTTTTTCAGGGGTGTAATTATGAAACTTTCTTGACTGGTTAAATCATATTGCCCAATGAGGTGCCATTTTTTTAAACAACATCCTTTAATAAGTTCAATTACTTTTTGATGCATGGAATGTTTAAAAATCTCCCCGAATTATCAATATAAGTTTCAATAAACATACCCCACTAACATTTCATTTTTTTATAACACGGTGGGTTTTCCATATGTGAAATGTCCATCACACAATTGTTTAATTCCAGATTTAGCAACACCAACTTCAGAACTCCTTAAATATTCCTTACAGGTGCAAATAGGCAAGCTTGTTGTATGTAGGTGGCATAGCTACATTAATAATATACTATAAAAACCACTGTGTTATATACACAATGTCATAAGCCAACATATCACCTTAGGTAATGAAACACTGGTCAGAACCAACAGAAGTAATATGTTATAATATAGTATGTAACCTCTAGTTGTTTGTAGCTGTTATTGTTAAAGGGACATCCTGATGCAATAATGACATGCTCTTATTCAGTAGAGTATTTCATTTTTGCATTAATGATCCTAACTTTCCTTCAGAAAAGTTTTATGATTTTTTTATACTAAATTCACCATTAAATTATATGGAGATTTTTGTAGATATTTGTTTAACTCCTGCAACTTAAATTCACTGCATGACAAAACAAAGACCTAGTATGTCTGTCATACAGTAATACCATATTTTTACTATGCTAATTGTATAACATTAGCTGAACCTTTATATGTATGTTGAGTTTAACAAGCACAATAGTGAGAATATATGCAGTTTATACACTGTTTTTATAATCAAAATTTAATGAACAGAAATGCTTGTGGAATTAGTGAAGCAGAAAACAAGCGATACATGCTTTTAGCCTGGAATTAAAGGGACATGAAACCCAACATTCTTCTTTCATTATTCAGATAGAAAATACAGTTTTTAAAATATCTTCAATTTACTTTAAATTATCAAAATTGCCTTGTTCTCATGTTATTCTTTGTTGAAGAGATATCTAGATAGGTAGCGTGCACATAACTGGAGCACCACATAACAGGAATTAGTGCTGCCATCTAGTGCTCTTGCTAATGTATAGCATTATTGAAAAACTGCTGCCATACTTCAGACATGTGCACACTTCTGAGCTTACATTCCTGTTTTTCAACAAAGGATAACAAGAAAACAAACAAAATATGATAATAGAAGTAAATTGGAAAGTTGTTTAAAATTGAATTTTCTATCTGAATCATGAAAGATTTTATGGGGTTTTATATCCCTTTAATTAAAAGAAACAGAATGGCTTGAGAAAGGGGCAGGAGCCCCGAAACGTTGCTCTCATTATTAAAGGTTTCTCTATATGGAGTGTGCTGCCTCTCTTCTATTTTTTGTAGAATTGCCTATATATATTTAAATTGTAGAGTTATACTTACTGTTTTAATGAGCGCTAGCATTCCCTAAACAAACAGTCTTTACCAAAGCACAGCACCTGAACCTTATCCCCACTTGGTAGGTGCACGTAGGACGAGGACCACAGCTGTTCCCAGGGAAATACATCCAATTTCAATAAAGGTCCACTGCACCATTAAAATCCATGTTTTTATTTCATATCTTTAAAAACATACAGATGGATATGCTGCAACATTTCGTCTCACCGGCCCTTAATCATGCATAACCCCTACTTACACCTGTGCAATATTTAAAACATAATTTCACCATTAAGAATTTTGATACCATATTAAAAATCTTAACTATTACTCTAAACTATTATACTAAAATTAAAACACTACCAATTAAAAAAAACTAAATTACACATTAAAAACACTACTAAAAAAAATTAAGTCTAAAATTAAAAAAAAAATTTAAAATACTAAATTACGAAAAATAACAAATGAAATTATCAAAAATAAAAACAATTACAACTAATCCCTATAAAATAAAATAGCCCTATAAAATAAAAAAGCCCCCCCAAAATAAAAACACCCCTTAGCCTACAACAAACTACCAATAGCCCTTAAAAGGGCATTTTGTAGGGTATTGACCTAAAGAAATCAGCTCTTTTACCTGAAAAAAATACAAAGACCCCCCCAACAGTAAAACCCACCACCCAACCAAACCCCAAAATAAAAAACCTAACTCTAACAAAAACCTAAGCTACCCATTGCCCTGAAAAGGGCATTTGTATGGGCATTGCCCTTAAAAGGGCATTCAGCTCTTTTACATTGCCCTGAAAAGGCACATAAAGCCCAAACCCTAATCTAAAAAAAATCCCACCTAAAAAGATTTAAAAAAAAAAAAATAACACTAACCCCCGAAGATCCACTCACAGTTTCTGAAGTCCGGAAGTCTGAAGTCTTCATCCAGACAGCGAGGTCTTCATCCATCCAGGCGGCATCTTCTATCTTCAATATAAAGTTTGGGGGTTGTTAGGTTTAGGGCTTTTTTGTGATGTAGGGGGGCTGGAGGTTTAGGGCTTAATAGGTTTATTTCGTAGCGGTGATGTCGGAGGCCAGAGGTTTAGGGGTTAATAACTTTAATTAGTGGCTGCGATGTCGGGGAGTGGCGGAATAGGGGTTAATAACTTTATTTAGTGTAGGCGATGTCGGGGAGCGGCGGAATAGGGGTTAATAGCTTTATTATAGTGGTGGCGGTGTTGGAGAGCGGCGGAATATGGGTTAATAACTTTATTATAGTGGAGGGGATGTGGGCGGGTAGCAGATTGGGGTTAATAAATTTTAAATAGTGTTTGTGATATGGGATGGTGGCGGTTTAGGGGTTAATAGGTAGTTTATGGGTGTTAATGCACTTTGTAACAGTTTAGTTATGAGTTTTACGAGACATTTTTGTCGTGCAAAACTCATAACTACTGGTCTCAGATAGTGGAATGGATCGTGACGGTATAGGCTGTAACGCAAGCATTTTAGCCTCACCGCACAACCTGTAATACCGGCGCTATGGAAATCCTACGAAAAAATTTAATTTTTTTGAGTGTGGGATTGACGTGGCGTTACAGGCTAAAATGCTTGCGGTACAGCTATACCGACAAGACTCGTAATGGCTGCGTTACTGTTTTTACGCTGAAATGGCCTTTTTTTCAATGTTAAAACCATAATGCACAATCTAGCCTAATATTTCTTATTGAACTTAGATACTTAGATATAATACTGGATAATTAAGTATACATATGTATAGTATTGCAAATATATTTTCTTAGAAAAAAGTTTATTTTGGAAGAAAAAAGAAATATATCATACACTACTTCATAAGAAGTATATAATACACTTGAAAAAATATAAACAAATAATTATATTCAGAAAAAGACAGATAAATCTAATTCCTTATTTATCCCTTTGGGGTACATGATATCTAATTTGTGTATCCAAAACTCTTTGTTTAAGTTAACACTCTCTGCCCCCCCCCCCCCGCCCCCCCGGGTATGTCCACATGATCAATGATCTCCCATCTTGGTTGACTAATCTGGTAGCCTTTCTCAATGAAATAACATGCAGCAGGGACTTATTTATCACTTGTCCTAATATTAGACTTATGTTGATTTAATCTCTCTCTCATTTTGCTTGTCATTTTGCCAACATAAATTCTAGCACATGGTCATTTAATTAGATATACCACAAATAATGACTCACAAGTGTAATAAGATTTCCACTTATATATATATGTAACCATTCATTGGGTTTACAAAATTACTACCTCTGATGACTGAATTACAATTAGATAACACCCCAAACAAGGGAAACAACCTATACTCTCTTTTGTCATATATCTATTTCTAGCCTGATGGATTGGACCTTAGTCAGACTTGACCAAATGTCATTTAATTTTTTTACTCTTTTGTAAGCCATCATAGGTTCCTTCTGAAGGATATTCATATCTTTACTAAAAAAAATTCAAAATGTGCCAGTTTTCTTATTATATGTGATATTCCTTCGCTATATGCATTGTACTGGAAAATAAACATCAATTTAGGGAAATGTAGGTCCTAAATTAAATACATTCCTGAAATAACTAGATCTCACCCCAAAGTAAGGGGCTAACTTTAAAATGTATACCCTAAAATGTCCATAATATGATGTTAACAAGGACATGTTTAACCACTACTATTCAAACATGGCAAGTGGGGGTTTGGGGCCTACATACAAGCAGAGGAATTGCTTGGCATTATTTTTGTATTTATTGGTAAGTAACCAATATGCTATATTTACTTTCTGATGGTAAACAACATTTTACCCTGAAAACAGGGTGTCTCGCTAATGGGTCGCACACTGCATTTTGTATAGGAAGGGCTATAATGAATATACATACATATGCATGTGTATGTATGTATATATACAAATTTATATAAGTGTATACATGTGTATTTATGTTTATATGTGTATATATGTATAACCCCAATTCCAAAAAAAGTTGGGACAGTATGGAAAATGCAAGAAAACAAACAAAAAATTGAAGATTCAATTCACCCTATACTATATTGAAAAACACATTATTAACACATTATTTGATGTTTTACTTCGTGAATTTAATGTATTTTTGAAAATATACACTCATTTCAAATCTAATGACTGCAACAATCTGCAAAAAATTTGGGACAGTCGACTGTTTACCACTGTGTAACATAACCTTTTCTTTTAATAATACTGGGCACTGAAGACACCAGTTGGTTACGTTTAGCAAGTGGAATTTTCCCCCCTTCATCCATTATGCATGTCTTCAGCTGCACAACTGTACGGGCCTTCATTGCCTTATTTTGCGTTTCATAATGCACCACACATTCTCAATCGGAGACAGGTCAGGCCATGCTAGCACCTGCACTCTCTGCTTACGGAACCATGCACTTTTAATCCGGGCAGAATGTGGTTTGACTTTGTCCTGCTGGAAAATGCAGAGATGTCCCTTGAAATTACGACGTCTGGATGGCAGCATATGTTGCTCCAAAATGTATACATATCTTTCTGCACTAATGGTGCCCTCACAGATGGGCAAGTTACCCATGCCATGGGCATTGGCACAACCCCATACCATGACAGATGCTGGCTTTTGTACCTGACGCTGATAACAACTTGGATGGTCCATTTCCTCTTTGCCCCATAGAACATGACAGCTGTTTTCTCCAAAAACTATTTGAAATATTGACTCGTCGGACCACAAAACACGATTCCACTGTGCTACTGTCCATCTCAGATGAGACAGAGCCCAGAGAAGTCAGTGGCGCTTCTGGACAGTGTTGATGTATGGCTTCAGTTTTGCATAGTAAAGTCTTAACTTGCATCTGTGGATGCAGCAGCGAATGGTGTTGAGAGAAAAAGGTTTACCAAAGTATTCCCAAGCCCATGTTAGCATATCCATTACAGACTCATGGCAGTTTTTGAAACAGTGACGTCTGAGGGATCAGAAGTGGTTTTCAGCCTTGCCCTTTAAGCACCAAGATTTGATCGGATTCCTCAAATCTTTTAATTATATTGTGCACTGTAGAAGGTGAAATGCCCAAAATCCTACTGATTTGTCTTTGGGAAATGTTGTTCTGAAAGCTTTGGATTATTTGCAGATGCATCTGTTGGCAGATTGGTCAGCCTCAACCCATCCTTGCTCTTAAAGGACTAGGCCTTTTTTGGAGGCTTCTTACATACTTTGATTACACGATTGCCTCACCTGTTTCACATCAACATCTTATTTCAACTTGTCACATTGCTATTAGTCCTAAATTGCCCCTGTCCCAACTGTGTCACAGTCATCAGATTTTAAATGAGTGTAAATTTTCAAAAATACATTAAATTCACGAAGTAAAACATCAACTAATGTGTTAATAATGTGTACTGGGTGAATTGAATTTTCAAATGAAACTTTTTTTTTGCATTTTCCATACTGTCCCAATTTTTTCAAAATTGGGGTTGTATATACATATATACACATATAAACACATAGGGGCCGATTTATCATGGGCCGAATGCTCCCTGATGCCCCTGTTTCCGCGCAAGCCTTTAAACTGCTGCTCTTTAACTAGTCCGCTGCCTCTGAGGCTGTGGACATCAATCCGCCTGATCCTATACGATCGGGTTGATTGACACCCCCTGCTAGCGGCCGATTGTCCGTGAATCTGCAGGGGGCGGCATTGCACAAGCAGTTCACCAGAACTGCTTGTGCAATGTTAAATGCAGACAGCGTATGCTGTCATCATTCAGCGATGTCTGTCAGACATGATACGCTACATCGTATCATGTCGGACAGACATTGATAAATCAGCCCCATAGTGGTCGATTTATGAAGCAGCAGATGCTGCTTCTGATCCACTCCACTTTAGGTCTGCCTGAAGTGGAAATTAATAAGCAGCAGTCGTAAGACCACTGCTTCTTAACTCGTCTACCACCTCTGAGGCGGCGGACAGCAATCAGTCCGATCGGATATGATCGGGTTGATTGACACTTTTTGCTAGCGGCCGATAGGCCGCAAATATGCAGGGAGCGGCTTCACTAGAAATGCTTGTGCAATGAAAACACTGTCAGCATTTATTGATGTGCGGCAGACATGATCCGCTACAGAGCATCATGTCCACCCGCACATTAATAAATCGGCCCCATAAAATCACTAAAAAAGATGGGGGTAGCAAGATCAAATATGTATGCAAAATAGGGTGATTGATAAAAATTATTTTCTTCAAGTCACTATATGGATAGTCTACTGTAAAATGTGGTGCTTCAGAGTCATAATAAGATCCAAGTATATAGATGTTTAGAAATTAATCAGTCCATAAGACAGTTCTTTAATTAGTACTCCTCTCAGGTTGAGAACTTGTAATTCATTTCAATTAACATGTTGTATAAACTAACAGTGTGCTTTAAGTTCAATCAGCTAAATGACAGGTGTTTAAGATGTATCGTCGTTTCAACATACTTCTGCTGCCAATCCTCTGTAGCGTTACGGTGATGGACAACACCGATATTTGGTCCCGGTCGGGTGAGTAAACCCTCCTGATGCCATCTCTGTAGTTCGTCCGCTCAGGTCACAAGGTGCTTCATCAGGTTATGTGTGAAAAACATTCTCTCTGGCTCCGGTGCAGCCTGGTACGTCAACAAAATGTCAGAAGTGGATGGGTTGCAGCTGTGGAAGGGGGAGAAGAGTATATCCAAACACTATATTTTCTTGTGCTCTTTTCCCTTTGATAACATTGTGGTCTATTCTGACAACTAGGGACCATGCGAGTTAATTTCCGACTCTGCCATACTTCAAAATATCAGGAAGGCTATCAGTCACAGAAATCCAGTCCCCACCGGAAGTCTCTCCCTCATAGATGCGGCAACTTATCTCATATCAATTGAGGTAATTTCTAGTAAGTGACACCGAATCGGTTTAATTGTGTGGAACTTCTATAGCCATTAGAGACAATTGTTGTTATCCTTAGCGCTGAAACCATCCTTTATTGTTTATATATATAAATAAATATATATATATTCACCTACATACACATACAACCATCTCTCTCTCTCTCTCTCTCTCTCTCTCTATATATATATATATATATCTTTGCCCTGTTCCGAGTCCCACCCTTTGTCATATACTAAATGCCTTTAATTCTGCCATTTTTCTCCATTATGAAACCTTGTGTATGTATTAAGTCTAAATATAACTTGTTGTAGTATCATTTTTTTCATTCACTTAATATCCCTTGTTGAAAAGCAGGAAAGTAAGCTCAGGAGAGTGCATGTGTCTGCAGTACTATACGGCAGCAGTTTTGCAATAATGTTAAACATTTGCAAGAGAACTAGATGGCAGCACTTTTCCCACCCTATTGATTGCTTTACACCTGTAATCTAGCCTATAATGAACAGCAATAAACAATTCTCACAAGTGAATAGCAAAAAAGAAAATGTTTTTAACTCCGTCCTATCTGCACTAGGCTTTAGCACTGTTAGGTTGGCATTGAACGTCCTAGCCGTTTGGCTGTACTGAAGCCAACTGCACTTCCTGAATGGGATCGCAGTCTGGAGGGCGTACCTAGCATCATAGGGACGACCCCCTGACCCGATCCCTTCTGTGAAATCTCGATTGCGTGATTTCAATTTGTTTACATCGAAAAGTTGTTCCGATGTAGACAAATTAGCCCGGTCATGAACGGGTTAAACTACCTAATGCTAATGGATAGCTCTTATGATTACAAATAAGAACGTATTACTTTTTTTCCCCACAGGGAATCCCCTGATAAAACATATTCTAAGCTGTACATGACCATAAGAATCTGTAACACAAATATCTACTCTAATTGGATTTTATTAATGTTACAGAGCTGAGCTGTTCAACCTGAGTGCCCTTTATCCACAGCTGCTTTATTGATTCAGCTTGTTTTGCAATAGTGACTTTGAGCTTTTATTTATTTCTAGATCAGATTCAGGAGTATATTTACATTATGTAGTTTTCAGTCTCAGTGGTGTTTCATGAGCAGTGTTAAGTAAAATTAATCATTGTGTAGCAGTCTCAAATTATAAGGCAAATTCTCTTGTCCCTTATTCTCCTCCTGTGTATGTCTTGTTTCCCAGCGGAAAATGTATATTTAACCAAAACCTGGGAAGAATTCTTACTCTATCTCTTCGGAATGTCCAAACACTGTTCAAATAATCAGAGCCTTACCCCAGAATGTTTCAGTGAAACAGTTCAGTAGGGCAAGCGCTAATGGGTACACCTCTAGCTCTCTTCCAAAAGTCCCCTAGTGGACTTGGTGAAAAACAGAAAGGTGGGTGGGGAAGAATGCGCCAACCGAATTAATAAACGTCATGGATCCATGATGCAAATAAAAACACAGAAAATATACAGTAAAAATGATGCAATATGATACAATATGATACAATACAGTAATCGCAATAAGATAGTTACAATATAAAACGAGATAGAGCAATCCGTAGCAATGTGCCGGTGTATAACAGATGTAAGCTTACACACAGTGTGTAAAGTGCTGGTTTTTGTTCCTATAAAGTGCTTTCAAGGAAGATCCTCACTGTCTAATAGAGAAGAACTAATGGTGTTATAGGTGATAAAGAGTCTATCCTGGTGTTGTTGAATCTGTGTGTGGATGTGACAAATCCAAGTGTTCAGATAAATGTGAAAAATGTGAAAATAAAATTGTGTGCAAAAATTCTAAAAATAAACTTCCAATAAAAATCAATGAAAAAAAAATCAATGAAAAAAAAAATAGTGATATTCCAGAAGTCCAGCTCCATTTCCTCCTAAAGCACATACCCCTATTTTTTTATTGGGATACTCTCCAAATAATTTGGGATTAACATAAACTTTTTCACCGTCATATATATATATTTTTGTAGAATCTATAACCATTTTACGATTTTTCGCCCGGCTTGGATGAGGACTTCTCCCGGCTTTGTTGAGGACTTCGGCCCGGTTGGATGAAGACTTCTGCAGTTTCCTTGAGGATGGATGTCCGGTCTTCAGAACAGTAAGTCGATCTTCAGGGGGTTAGTGTTAGGTTTTTTAAGGGTGTATTGGGTGGGTTTTATTCTTTAGATTAGGGTTTGGGCCACAAAAGAGCTAACTGTCCTTTTTAGGGCAATGGGGAGCTTAGGTTTTTTTAGATAGTATTTTATTTGGGGGGTTAGTTGTCTGGGTGGTGGGTTTTACTGTTGGGGGTTGTTTGTATATTTTTTTACAGGTAAAAGAGCTGATTTCTTTGGGGCAATGCCCTGCAAAAGGTCCTTTTAAGGGCTATTGATAGTTTAGTTTAGGCTAGGATTTTTTTTTATTTTGGGGGGGGGGGGGGGTTATTTTGATAGGTCTACTAGATTAGGTGTAATTAGTTTAAATATCTTGTAATTTGTTTATTATTTTCTGTAATTTAGTGGGGTTTTTTTTGTAGTCGCGGCAATGTCCGGAGAGGCAGATTAGGGGTTAAAAATTTTATTTTTGTGTTTGCGATGCGGGAGGGCCTCGGTTTAGGGGTTAACAGGTAGTTTATGGGTGTTAGTGTACTTTTTAGCACTTTAGTTATGAATTTTATGTTACTGCGTTGTACCATAAAACTCTTAACTACTGACTTTTAAATGCGTTACGGATCTTGGAGGTAGAGGGAGTACCGTTCACTTTTTGGCCTCCCAGGACAGACTCGTAATACCGGCGCAATGGAAGTCCCATAGAAAAAAGACTTTACAAAGTTTACGTAAGTCGTTTTGCGTTAAGGCCAAAAAAGTGTGCGGTGCCCCTAAACCTGCAAGACTCGTAATAGCAGCGGTAGTGAAAAAGCAGCGTTAGAACCTGTTAACGCTGCTTTTTCAGCCTAACGCACAACTCGTAATCTAGCTGATTGTTCTCCCCAGGACCTTTTTAGCGGGAGCACCACCTCGATGATTTTACTGACCACCCGGCTAGAATTTTAGACAATATAAAGCTAAAATAAACCAATGTTAAAAATATTCCATTTTTATTGCACAAATTATCCTTAAATACATTTATATTAAATTCTGCAATTAAAGTGATGGTAAACCTTAAATAATCAAATGCCATTTATTTAAAAAAGTATATTTGTACCTTTTCTGTTTTTATCCATCTGTTAAAGGGTTAAATTAGTGCACATAGTAATGCTTCTATTGCAGTGTTATGCCGGCCCACTTGGATAAACTTTTTTTTTTATGCCAATTCTAGTGAACATCCAATCAGCGTGTGTGTCATTTGACGATCTTGAAGTCCAGCCCCTTTAAAGCCCATAGAAAGCCTATGTAGAGAGTGGATTTGACTGCTCTATACATCACAGCCCAGCCAAAAGAGGAAATGAAGGGGGCGGAGGAACAGGCAATACCAATTAGGATTCTAAATCTTTTATTATAAAATATATATAAACTTTAAGAAAAGTAATAATATGGTTTTACTTGCAAACTAATATATTTTTAATTGCAATATTTTTATAGTCTGAGGTTTACCATCACTTTAAGTTGTGCTTTGGATAGAAGCAAATTATATAATACTAGTCCTAAAGGCCATGTTGTGCAGTCTCTCTCTCTCTCTCTCTCCTGTGTTTTCAATTGCCTGATCGTCGCGCTGCTGTGTTTTCAATCGCGGAGGTGCGCGTGCGAGGTCGGGTTGTATCTAATCCTCGCGCTGCTGTTTCATTTGCAGAGGTGCGCGTGCGAGGTCGCGTGGGTGCACGTGCGATCAGCTGTGCGCTTTCTAAGGCCAAGTGTTTGTCTCTACTGCGCATGACGGCTTCAGACAAACACTTGGCCTTTTATAATATAGGATTAGAATATATTACACTGACACATAGGGGCTGATTTATCAAGCTCTGTATGGAGCTTGATGCCCCTTGTTTCCGGTGAACCTTCAGGTCTAAAGACCGCTGCTCCATAACTTGTCCGCCTGCTCTGAAGCCGTGGACAAAAATCAACCGGATCAAATACGATCGGGTTGATTGACACCCCCTTGCTAGCGGTATTGCACCAGTAGTGTACAAGAACTGCTGGAGCAATGATAAATGCTGATAGTGTACGCTGTCGGCATTTATCGATGTGCAGCGGACATGATACGCTACATTGTATCATGTCCGCTCGCACTATGATAAATATACCCCCTTGTCTGTACCAATAGCATTAGGATAATGTTATTCCACATTTGAGAATAGTGTACGAAAAAAATCTATACTAGCTCCCAGTGAGTTTAAGAATCAGAAAATAAATATGAAAGCTTGAGATATACTGGGAGGTAAACTGCACATTTTTTACACTGTGTTGGGTGTAGAGTGTGTAGATAAAACAGCAGGGGCGGAACTACCATTAGTGCAGCAGGTGCAGTGGCACCAAATCCCAAGTGCTGAGGGGGCCCATAGTAGCCAATCTATACATAGGTGTGTACAGAATGTGTACAATCCTAATAGAGGGGAGCCTTCTATTGTTGCAACTCTATCTATCTATCTATCCTCAAAAATATATTATACATAGCAGCATGTATATTATATCTATTGCTTACTACTGAGTTACCTTTAGAGGGCCCCAAATAAACGTTTGCAACAGGGCTCTCTTTTGAGTAGGTCCAATACTGTACTGCAGTGAGTACATATGACACATAAGTCACAGTGGAATAAACAAGGAGACAATAGATGCTAGGACAAAAGAGTGGTATTTTTAAAGGGACAGTCTAATCAAAATTAAACTTTCAGGATTCAGATAGGGCATGCAATTTTAAACAGCTTTCCAATTTACTTTTATCACAAAATTTGCTTTGTTCACTTGGTATTCTTTGTTGAAAGCTAAACCTAAGTAGACTTGCATGCTAATTTCCAAGCCTTAATAGGCTGCCTCTTATCTCAGTGCATTTTGGCAGTTTCTCACAGCTAGACAGCGCTAGTTCATGTGTGCCATATAGATAACGTGCTCACGTCTGTGGAGTTATTTATGAGTCAGCACTTATTGGCTAAAATGCAAGTCTGTCAAAATAACTGAAATAAGGGACAGTCTGCAGAGGCTTAGATGCAAGGTAATCACAGAGGTAAAAAAAAATATAAATATAACTGTGTTGGTTATGCAAAACTGGGGAATAGACAATAAAGGGATTATCTACCTTTTTTTTAAAAAAAAATCTGAAGTAGACTGTCCCTTTGACTGAATGTTCAAATAAGAAATAGTACTCAGGTGAGACAAGACCATTGAGAGAATAAAAGAAAACCTATATATATATATATATATATATATATATATATATATATATATAAAAATATATATAGATAGATATATATATATAGATAGATGATAGATAGATAGATAGATAGATAAAGGAGATCTAGACCCCACCTTTACAGGTATTTTAAAATTGATGCAGAAGAACAATATGAAAGATTTGTCATTTTAGGGAATCTGTAAATTAAAGTATAAGAAGGTGAAATTAAGATATCAGATGAAGACATTGCATCCCAATGGCTTAATTCAGAACTAAATATAACACCTTTTCTATGATATTGAAATAAAAATGAATATATAACACTTCTCCAATCTTTGATTATATTTTAAAGGCACAGTCTACACCAGAATATTTATTGTTTAAAAATATAGATAATCCCTTTATTACCCATTCCCCAGCTTTGCATAACCAACACAGTTATATTAATACACTTTTTACCTCTGTGATTATCTTGTATCTAAGCCTCTGCAAACTGTCCCTTATTTCAGTTCTTTTGACAGACTTGCATTTTAGCCAATCAGTGCGGGTTCCCAGGAACTCCACGTGCATGAGCACAGTGTTATCTATATGAAACACATGAACTAACACCCTCTAGTGATGAAAAACTGTCAAAATGCCCTGAGCTAAGAGGCGCCCTTCAAGGGCTTAGAAATTAACATATGAACCTCCTAGATTTAGCTTTTAACTAAGAATACCAAGAGAACAAAGCAAAATTGGTGATAGGAGTAAATTGGAAAATTGTTTAAAATTACATGCCCTATCTGAATAATAAAAGTTTGTTTTGGACTAGACTGTCCCTTTAAGGTATTTTTTAGGGTTGAAAAAAATGTTTCTTTTTATGTAAATTTGGTATGTCTATTTTTATATTGATTATTGGTCATTACTCTGATTAATGACTGTATATTACTTTTTGAATTTCAAAGCTCAGATTAAGCTGCTATTCAGAGGATGAAATCTAAGATAGTTTAACCCCTAGTGACCAGACCATTTTTCAATTTTCTTACCGTTTAGGACCAGGGCTGTTTTTACATTTCTGCGGTGTTTGTGTTTAGCTGTTATTTTCCTCTTACTCATTTACTGTATTCCATATTATATACAGTTTTTCTCACCATTAAATTAACTTTCTAAAGATCATATCGTATAATTTACTATAATTTTTTTTTATAAAATATGATGAAAAAATTGAAAAAAATACATTTATTCTAACTTTGACCCCCAAAATCTGCTACGCATCTACAACCACCAAAAACCACCAAAATACAACCATGCTAAATAGTTTCTAGATTTTGTCCTGATTTTAGAAATACCTAATGTTTACCCCCTAAACGGACCGGTCATTTCAGACTAAAACTTCCCCTTAAAGGGGCAGTCTAGTCAAAATTAAACTTTCATGACTCAGATAGGGCATGTAATTTTAAACAACTTTCCAATTTACTTCTATTATCTAATTTGCTCAATTCTTTAGATATCCTTTGTTAAAGAAATAGCAATGCACTTGTGTGAGCCAATCACACAAGGCCTTTATGTGCAGCAACCAATCGGCAGCTACTGAGCATATCTAGATATGCTTTTCAGCAAGTGATATCAAGAGAATGAAGCAAATGAGATAATAGAAGTAAATTAGAAAGCTGTTTAAAATGGCATGCTCTTTCTAAATCACGAAAGAAAAAATTTGGGTTTCATGTCCCTTTAAGACCAGAGTATTTTTTAGCATTTTTTCTATCACTCTATTTAAATAGAAATAGAGCCTTTTTTATATTTACCTATCAAAACTATATACTTTTTTTTGTAGACAATCCAAAGTATTGATCTAGGCCCATTGTGGTATATTTCATGCAACCATTTCACCGCCAAATGCGATCAAATAAAAAAAATCATTAACTTTTTTTACAAACTTTAGGTTTCTCACTTAAATTATTTACAAACAGCTTGTGCAATCATGGCACAAATGGTTGTAAATACTTCTCTGGGATCCCCTTTGTTCAGAAATAGCAGACATGACTTTGGCATTGCTTTTTGGTATTTAGAAGGTCGCTTATTGCAGCTGCGCACCACACTTTTATTATACCCAGAAGTGAAGGGGTTAATTAGGTAGCTTGCAAGGTTAGTTTTAGCTTTCGTGTATAGATTACCCTCCCCCTGACACTTCCAACCCCCTGATCCCTCTCAAACAGCTCTATTCCCTCCCTCACCACACAATGATTACCTCCATCTTAAGAAAGTCTGCCAGTATGAAAATATAAAGTTTTCTGCCAGTACCCAGTTTGCTATAATTTGTATTTTTATAAAAATGTATATATATATATTTTTTTTCTGTAGTGTAGCTGCCCCCTCCGTCCTCCTCCGTCATCTACTCCCTCCCCCTCCGAGATCATATGACTACCTTCTAATCCCCCCTTCACTTCTAGGATCCCACTCTCCATCCTTCTCCCCCTCCCTCCTTCCCCTTCCCTGCCGCTCTTAGAGAATATATTTTCTGTAGTGTAGCGGTCCCACCCGTTCCCGCCCCTCCCGCACCCCTCTAGCGATGGGCCACCAACCCACCTCCCTCCTAACCCTCCCACACCACCAACGATTGGCACCATCACTGCCCGATACAGAGAGGGCCACAGAGGTATTGCTCTCCGGCAAGTATTGCACAATGCCTCAATATTGAGGCATTGTGGCAATACTCTAAGAGCGGCTGAAGCGATCACCGATTGCTTCCAGCGTTCGTTTTACCGGATGACGTGCCAGGTACGTCTATGGTCACTAACTGACAGTTTTTTCATGACGTACCTGACACGTCATCGGTCATTAAGGGGTTAAAGAACCACTTAATACAATAGAATTTAATAATTGACAAATACAAATACTGGTTCCCAATTCTGTAAAAATGCTCAATATATTCATATTCCTTTTTGCTACCCTTTGTCTCTATAACAAACTACACTATTCAATTACTCCTTCTCCCTCTCCACCCACACTGTTCATTAGCCCATCTCTCTTAAACTCATCTTACTTTTCTACTCATGAACTTTACCTATTCCTAAACACTCTCTCTACTCCCTGCAGCTCATTTCAAAAGCAGTCTCACTATTGCAAATCTGTATCTCATCTCATGTCACTCTCCCTCTTGCTTCTACTTACTGCTGGTGACATCTCCCCTAATCCTGGTCCCCAACCACTGACAAGCCGTGCACATCCATGTGTACCATCCCATAGACTCAGAAAACAAAACTCTGCACACCTTATTCACATTCCTCTTGCATCTAAAGCCACTACCCCTTTCACTTGTGCACTCTGGAACTCTCGCTCTGTTTGCAACAAACTCACTTCTATACATGACCTCTTCATCTCCCGCTCCCTCAACCTTCTGGCCCTAACATAAACCTGGCTCTCTCCCCTAGACACAGCATCCACTGCTGCTCTGTCACATGGGGGTCTCCACTTCAGCCACACTCCTAGGTTTGGTAATAGAGAAGGAGGTGGTGTAGGTATTTTACTTTCCTCTCATTGCACCTTTCAACAAATACACCCTATCTCTTCCCTCACTTTTCCCTCATTCGAAACCCACATGATTCGCTTATTCTCCCCTCTCTCTGTACGTGTTGCAGTCATATACCGACCCCCTGGCTCCGCAACGCAATTTCTAGATCACTTGGCTGCCTGGCTACCCTACTTCCTTTCCTCAGACACCCCTGCCCTCATTCTTGGCGAGTTCAACATCCCCCTTAACAATCCCACTGCCTCATCTGCTAAACAACTTCTGCAACTCACTTCCTCTTTCGGTCTGTCACAATGGACTGATTCTCCCACTCACAAAGACGGTCACTCCCTTGACCTGATCTTTAGCTATCGATGCACTCTCTCAAACTTCTCAAACTCCCCTTTTCCTCTTTATGACCACCAACTCCTTACCTGCAACATATCATCCCTTCCTACAACTCTCCCACCTTCTACTCCTCACACCAAACTTCACAGAAGCATTAGGTCTTTAGATCAGCAACAACTTGCTAATTCCCTTCAACCGCTCCTCTCATCCTTCTCTGCCTTTTCCTGCCCTGAACAATCTATCTGCCACTATAATTCCACCCTTATATCCGTCCTTGACAATCTTGCCCCTCTTACCATTGCTCGGAAATCACACACTCATCCCCAGCCCTGGCATACTCCTCTGACACGGTACCTACGCAGATGTTCCCGTACTGCTGAATGGCATTGGAGAAAATCACGGAGTTCAGCTGATTTTCTTCATTACAAATTCATCTTGAATTCCTACTACTCTGCCCTTAATCTCCACAAACAACACTACTTCTCTACTCTTATCTCTTATCTTTCTTCAAACCCAAAACGTCTGTTCTCCACTTTCAATACTCTCCTCCGCCCTCCCCCACTTCCTAATACAACTTCTCTGTCAGCTCAAGACTTTGCTAGTCACTTCACTAAAAAAATTGACTCCATCAGACATGAAATCAGCTCTCAACACAATTCCATTCTCTCCCCCCCTCAAATACTCTCACTCAACCACAACCCTCATAACCTGAAACTTAGTTCATTCTCCCCTGTTACTGAGGATGAAGTTTCAGCACTTATACTGCGCTCTTACCTCACTACCTGTCCCCTCGACCCTATCCCCTCACAGCTGCTCCCCTCTCTCTCTGCTACCCTTACCCCTATACTAACACACATTTTCAACCTCTCCCTCAGCACTAGTACATTTCCCTCATCGATGAAACATGCGCTGGTCACACCTATCCTCAAAAAACCTTCCCTTGATCCTACCTCCCCATCCAACTACCGCCCAATTTCCCTCCTCCCTCTTGCTTCAAAGCTTCTCAAAAAACTAGTATATGCACGCCTATCCCATTTCCTTACATTAAACTCCCTTCTTGACCCGCTGCAATCTGGATTTCGTCCCTATCACTCCACAGAGACAGCTATTGTTAAGGTCACCAACGACCTTCTTACAGCTAAATCAAAAGGCCACTTCTCTCTGCTTATCCTCCTTGATCTGTCCGCAGCCTTTGACACTATCGACCACCCTCTTTTGCTCCAAACCCTCCAATCCTTCAGCATCTGTGACACAGCCCTTTCATGGCTCTCTTCCTACCTGTCAAACCGTACCTTCAGTGTAGCCTTCTCTGGGGCCTCCTCTGCCCCGTCACCACTTTCTGACGGAGTACCGCAAGGCTCTGTCCTCGGTCCCCTTCTCTTCTCAATCTATACGTCATCACTAGGTTCCCTAATTAAGTCCCACGGTTTCCAATATCATTTGTATGCCGATGACACCCAAATCTACTTCTTTGCACCAGAACTATCTCCTTACTTGCTAACCCGTGTCACTAACTGTCTTTCTCACATCTCTTCCTGGATGTCCTCTCACTACCTCAAGCTAAATCTCTCCAAAACTGAGCTGCTCATTTTCCCCCCTTCTTCCAAAATCTCCAATATCTCTATAACTGTCGATAACTCCATCATTACCCCTACCCCGCATGCCCGATGTCTCGGGGTCACATTTGACTCAGATCTTTCCTTCACTCCTCACATTCAGTCCTTGGCTAAAGCCTGCCGCTTCCACCTTAAAAACATCTCTAAAATTAGACACTTCCTTACACAAGACACAACTAAGATTTTAATCCACTCTCTCATTCTTTCCCGCCTTGATTACTGCAACTCTGTCCTCTCTCGTCTCCCCACCTGCCGCCTAGCTCCTTTACAATCCCTAATGAATGCCTCTGCCAGACTCATCTTCCTTACACGTCGCTCTTCATCTGCTGCGCCTCTCTGCCAATCCCTTCACTGGCTTCCTCTTGCCTCTAGGATCAAACACAAAACTCTCACTCTGACATACAAAGCCCTCAACTGCACTGCTCCCCCCTACATCTCAGACCTTGTCTCCAGATACTCTCCCTCCCGTCCCCTTCGCTCTGCTCATGACCTCCTATTCTCCTCCTCTCTTGTCACCTCATCACACTCCTGTTTACAGGACTTCTCCAGACTGGCTCCCATCTTGTGGAACTCTCTGCCTCGCTCCACAAGACTCTCTTCTAATTTTAAAAGCTTCAAGTGCTCCCTAAAGACTCTACTGTTCAGGGACGCATACAACCTACGCTAACCTTTCCTAATATCAGTTCCTCTCCTCCACTGCAATCCCCTGAACCCTCTTAGCATGTAAGCCTAAAAGTCCAGCTGTTTGTAGATCACCTTCTTAAGAGCTGACTACAACAGTGCAACTCTTGGTAGGGCCCTCTACCCTATAATTGTTTTGTTGTACTCCCCCTTTGTTTATAGCGCTGCGGAATCTATTGGCGCTCTACAAATAACCGATAATAATAATACACAATAAATAAGACAATGCAATATCACTTACTTTGAATTTGAGGAAATCTTGATCGTACAAAACTGCTTTTGTCTACAAAGAATAAAGATGAGAAAAACAATGTGGATTTATATAAAGATATTCCCCTTTTTGTGACCCAATATAATTCCAACTATAAAGCTATAGGAAAAACCTTAGAAAAACATTGGCCTCTCCTTATGAGAGACCCTATTCTGAAAAAAACATTACCCACACAACCTAAAATTGTATATCGAAGGGCATCTACTTTAAAACAAAGACTAGCACCCAGTAAAGTGGTTATGTTGTCTAAAGGTGAAAGACAGAAGAATGCTAAAAAGAAATCTGAGCCTTCAGCTTCCCATAACCTATTGAAAGGCAGTTTTAGGTGTGGGAAGACCCGTTGTTTTATGTGTGATTACATCACTCATAAAGCCTCTAGTGTTATATCAAACACCACGGGAGAACAATATCAGATTACTTCTAGACTCTCCTGCGACTCTACATATGTGATATATGTACTTACCTGTCAGTGTAGGCTCCAGTATATTGGGAGAACCTGCAGAAAAATAAGAATTAGGTGGAGCGAACATCTTAGGAACATTAAAAACAAATCTTTGAAAAACAGTGTACCAAGGCACATTTGCCAGGAACATACTGCAGGGAGATGTAATCTGAAGATCACCCCATTAGAAAGTATTCCATCTAGCCGTTCATTCAATAGGTTTTCATGACTCAGACAAAGAGAGACCTATTGGATCTACAAATTTAAGACTTTGTTTCCACTAGGTTTAAATGAAGTGATAGATACTGCTAGTTTTGTGTGATTATCATATATCTGGTTGTGGGATGGGCCTTCACGTACATAGACATAATGGTTATCTGTATATGTGGGGATATATAAGGTCTCATTAGGATCTACTGTGTATGATCTCCTATACACTATTGTGAACTAGAGTATTGTGATTGTTTTAGGTTTGATATTATGATCACATATACATTATTGTGAACTGGAGTTTAATGACTGTTGTCACTTGTTCACTTCTCTTATTTTATTATATTATATTAATTATATCCTTTGATTATAGAATGGATACGGCTACTGCAATTTAATATATGGATGCACACTTGGTTAGTATTATATCACTATATTTATTATTATTAGGGGACCTTTATTTTTGTTTCACAATTTAGCACTAGACAATAGAATCACCTCTGTGTGGTTTTTACTATATAGAGATTTTTATTTATAGGTTTTGCATCACTATTATAGTATAGAATGAGGGGGAAGGCTTTTTTGATTTCGAATATTCTAGGACCATGGTTGTTTATTTACGACCATCGTACCTTTTGAATTTGATATTTATATCATACACAATAGGGGTTGCATTATTAATTTGTTATTTATTATTTATTTGATAGTATCATTAGTTGATTATGATTGGAATTGATATTATCCATTTAAGTACTATCATTGATTTTTGGGGTCCTATGATGGTTTGCACAGAGAGGGATCGAGTTATCCCCTATGTATCACAATAATTAGTTAGCACATATAATCCCAATAGGGGGTTTTTACTTTTTGTACTCTGTTTAATATATATTAATTTAGTACAATATTAATATAGTGTGTTGGTTAAGCCTTACATTGATTTTGGAGATCACATTAATTAAATAGGTGTATAGAGTAATTGGATGGTACATTATAGTAGATATTATAAATATAGTTTTAATTATTATTTTTACACTGATTTGTAGCTTGTGATATTACACTTTATATTATAGCAACAGTCATGGATATATAGAGATGAGTTCCGTATTAGTAAGGTATTACCCATTATGGTAATGAGTTAAAAAATGTTATATCTGTCACTATTCCTGACATGGAGATTGATGCTGATTTGAGGTACTATTGCATAGACATCGTTGTGACTGAGGTTATCTTATTAGCGAGTGTGGTAAGCTACAGCATCTTTTACCCATGAGATGCTTATTAGTAATATTAATAACAATAACTTTGATCTGTATGTTTTGAAAAATGTGGTGGGGGATGGTAGGAGTTAGTCAATAATTAGATGTTGTACCTATTATGTAAATCAGAAAAGGTATATAATATACCAATACTTAGTAGCCACTTGTAATAATTATGGTGCACATCTAATGTGGATTCTTAGAGGGTAGAACTAAACAACTAGGAATACTAATTGTACAAAGAGATACACTTAGGATTATTAGAAAAGAATGCCACAAAGAAAATTATTTCTTTAACTCCAAATGATCATATTAATATGAAAATTACTCTATTTGTTTAAAATGTTCCATTACATTCATACTTTAATACTTTATTGTTACAACTAGGAACGAACATTCACACAGAAGTAGCCTGAAAGGGTTAAAAACACTTAAACCCAGTTAAATTAGATTGATATAGTCAGCAATGCTCTATGTATTCAACCTGATGCCCACAGAATTATAATGAAGGATAAGCTAAGCCCTTACAATCCGAGGGCTATTTTACTTTTAAATAGTTATATTTACAAAGGTAAATAGTAGGCACCAGGATTCAACAAATATATAGGTATATACAGATTCTATTATTCACTAGGCAAGCAGTTAAAAAAGCGACAGACAGGAGAGAACTAGCTTCTCCTGCTGGACCCCTGACGCGCGTTTCACAGAACGCTTCCTCAGAGGGGGTGCGGGCCGCTGCTACTCGGCGTTATTTATGTTGGTGGTTGTCCCACCTCATGCCCCTGATTTGTTGTCCCTCTCGATTTCAAGTGGCTCTGATTGGATGCTCATTCTGTCAGTAATATGAATAGACAGTGACATCCGGTATTACGTAACGAGAGGAGGGAGTGTGAGTAGGGGGGCGTATATGTGTCGATAAAGGACCAATCAACACTAAGTAAACAAGGGGTGTGTATATTTAGTGGCAATGATTGGATGATCACTGCGGTTTGTAAATAAGGCATTGAGACTTAAGAATTACTTTGTTTCATACCTTACCACTGCTTAGTAGTGTATTAATATATCGTACCGCAATGGCATAATTGAGATCTTAGTCTTTAAAGCAAATACATAAAATATAAGATTTATAAGCGGACGCGTTAAGGGATATAACGTGTTTATTCAAGGGTTGTGAGACAGATTGCTGCATGTAATGACAGCCTATTGGGAGATGCTAGGATTTCATAGTATATTAGTGTGTTAATATTTCTATTTGTTAATGTATAATGTGTCTATCCAGTATTAGGTTAGATCGAATGAGCTACATTATTTAGCATACTGTTAGGAAGATAAGGAGCAAACTATAGTCTAGCTGCTACCTAATCATTATCATTAAAATGTGCATATAATGCGTTCTGACAGATAGGTGAACCTTTGGATAGCCGATCACGATATAGGATACTGTCTTATAATTTTTACTGATTTAGTTTCGAAATAATGCAGAGTAGTAATTATTCTTAGTGAGGTAACGTAATTTGATATTCTTGGTGTGTGTTGTACAGATGGGATTCATAAGGAATAATTATGAACCCGATCAGTAAATACACCGACAGCATATAGTTATGTGTTAAGTTTAGCACTATATTGCTTTGTCTTTATTTCTATCTGCCGATGTATATATAATTTTAAGCTGATATACTGACAGTGGGATAGGGCGTATCCTGCAGTTTGGTCTTGGCTTAGACTCTTTTATTTTCATCTCCATATATATAGAAAAATTCAGGCCAGTAAGTACAAATTGATGAAGTTTTGTCTAGGCTCTAGATTCTTATTTTGAATCCCAAGTGTGGGTTATCATTAGGGAGTAGCGATAGTGCTAGGAAACAAGAAGTGATAGGATTAAACACAGGAAATATGATGAGTGAGGGATAAGACTGTACATAAATAAAAAAGTGAAAAAGTGATGGGGGAAAGGACTCAATAAAATATATACTTAATTGCAGTATCTTCCAAATGTGAGTTAATATGATATAATGGTCAGTCTATACTGTGAAAGAGGGAAGTGTGTGGTATTCTTAACTAGATGAGAGTATTAGTCTTTGGTGTCATTGGCGGTAAGAAATTGAAAGTAAACATAATATATTTAAACTATTAATAGTCATAGGTAGGAGTGGGAAGTGATGCCTTATTATAGTGAAAAGGGGAGTGTAAAAGGGGGCAACATGAATATGTTAAGTGTGAGTGAAAACTTATTTGTGTTTTGCTGTGCGTTGGGGCCAAAAGTGTACCCCTTATTAAACAAATAAAGTGGGAAAGATGGTGTCAAAATTAGTAAGTGACAAATTGTAAGTGCCAGGTAGAGGAGAGAGACTGAGACTCTTACTGGTAATTGATTCTATATACTGTTTTAATTAGTGTGTTATTAAACTGTATATTTGGATACGATGAAAATACATAGTTATTTCTTTGGAATTAAGTCCCTTATCTCACATTATTTAGATAATATCCTCTGTGTTATACACTTATGATGGTTATTGTATCAGTCGAGATGTTTAACAGTTATTATCCTATATAGGTTGTTCTAATGATAACCTTAATGTGTATTTTCTCCCAAAATTAGGTGAGTATATAATACTGAAAACACTATTTTAGATAATGATGATACTATGTATTTTTAACTTAAGGGTTAGATATATACAAAAAAGTTATTAAAGTCATTCATGCCAAACGGTTTAACCGCATTTAGAAGATATATCCATTTGCACTCCATTTTTAATAGAGCCTTTTCAATGTTGCCACCTCTTATGCCAAGAGATGCTTTTTGGATCACAGTGTATTTTAGATCTATGGGTGAACCATTGTGGTGTGATAAGAAATGTTTGGCCACAGAGGTGATTTTTTTGCCTTTATCTTTATCTCTTTGGGCATATTTGATGTTATACACATGTTCCAAGATGCGTGTTTTTATCTCCCTTGTCGTCATGCCAACGTATGCCATTTGGCAAGAGCAATAGAGTACATATATTACTCCTATAGTGGTGCATGAGAAATGTGCTTGGAGGTTATATACTTGTCCTGTTTTTTTAGTTATTGTTTTTGTTTTCAGAACATATTTGCAGGCAGAGCAGGTACCACATGGGTACATACCTGGGTTTGTGTCTTTTTTCTTGGCAGTTCTTACAAAGTGACTGGATACCAGTTTGTCTCTCAAGTTGTTTGGTCTCTTATATCCTAATGAGACTCTGTCGCCTATTAATGGCTTGAGAGTTTCATCATTTTGGAGTATGTTCCAATGGTCATTAATGATTTTAATAACATGTGGCATCTGGGGATTATATGTCGTAATGAGTCTGGGACATGACTCTTGAAGAGTTTTGTTTTTTGGGATTAGTAATTCATCTCTACTTTTCCTAAGTGCTTTATACTTGGCTCTCTTTATGGATTTCTTACTGTATCCACGTGCCATTAGTCTTTGTGCTAAAGCTACACTTTCCTGTATGTAGATCTCATTGGTAGTGCAGTTCCGACGGAGTCTCAGAAATTCCCCGTATGGTATTGCTTTCAGGGTACTTGGAGAATGGGCACTGGAATGATGTAAAAGAGTATTGGTTGATGTTTCTTTCCTAAACATCGTAGTATTGATGAATCCTTCATTATTTTTGAATATTTTTAAATCCAAAAAGCATATCTCCTGCTGGTTAGCCTCAAAAGTTAATTTGATGTTGAGATCATTCTCATTAATTCTCTTCATAAAGGTTTCAAGTTGTTCATATGACCCTTCCCAGATGAAAAGAACATCATCTATGTATCTTAACCACATTGGGATGTGTTCAGTATATTTTTCGAGCTCATTAGAAAATACATAGAATAGTTCCCAGTAGCAAAGAAATAAATTCGCGTAAGTCGGCGCGCAAGCTGTACCCATAGCGGTACCTTGGGTTTGCAAGTAATACCTGTCATTAAATGTGAAAAAGTTGAGAGTCAGGACAAATTTCAAGAGTTGAATTATAAAGTCATTATGTAGATTGTTATCATTATTATTTGAAGCCAAATAATATTTAATGGCTTTAATTCCATCTTCGTGTTTTATATTTGTGTACAGGGACTCAACGTCCGCTGTTACTAGCCACATATCCTCTGATAATTTGATGTTTTGTAACAGCTGCAGTACCTCCATTGTGTCACGTACATATGAGGGTATGCTTGTAAGATATTCCCTTAATCGCAAGTCTACAAATTTACTTGCATTTTCTGTTAGGTTGTCATTTCCTGACACAATAGGTCTTCCAGGGGGTATTGAGGAATTTTTGTGCACTTTCGGTAGAAAGTATAAAGTTGCAACTTTAGGGTTGTCCTTTATCAGATACTTTTTCTCTGAGTTAGATATTGTATTGGATTTCCAAGCACTTAATATCATCTTGTTATATTGAGTAAGATATGAACTCTGAGGGTTGAATATCAACTGTTTGTAACAAGCAGAGTTAGATAATTGTTTTTTAGCCTCATCCATATACATTTGTTGTGGCCAAAGGACCACGTTCCCACCTTTATCCGATGGCTTGATTAAGACATCTTGCCAGCATACTCAATATAACAAGATGATATTAAGTGCTTGGAAATCCAATACAATATCTAACTCAGAGAAAAAGTATCTGATAAAGGACAACCCTAAAGTTGCAACTTTATACTTTCTACCGAAAGTGCACAAAAATTCCTCAATACCCCCTGGAAGACCTATTGTGTCAGGAAATGACAACCTAACAGAAAATGCAAGTAAATTTGTAGACTTACGATTAAGGGAATATCTTACAAGCATACCCTCATATGTACGTGACACAATGGAGGTACTGCAGCTGTTACAAAACATCAAATTATCAGAGGATATGTGGCTAGTAACAGCAGACGTTGAGTCCCTGTACACAAATATAAAACACGAAGATGGAATTAAAGCCATTAAATATTATTTGGCTTCAAATAATAATGATAACAATCTACATAATGACTTTATAATTTAACTCTTGAAATTTGTCCTGACTCACAACTTTTTCACATTTAATGACAGGTATTACTTGCAAACCCAAGGTACCGCTATGGGTACAGCTTGCGCGCCGACTTACGCGAATTTATTTCTTGGCTACTGGGAACTATTCTATGTATTTTCTAATGAGCTCGCAAAATATACTGAACACATCCCAATGTGGTTAAGATACATAGATGATGTTCTTTTCATCTGGGAAGGGTCATATGAACAACTTGAAACCTTTATGAAGAGAATTAATGAGAATGATCTCAACATCAAATTAACTTTTGAGGCTAACCAGCAGGAGATATGCTTTTTGGATTTAAAAATATTCAAAAATAATGAAGGATTCATCAATACTACGATGTTTAGGAAAGAAACATCAACCAATACTCTTTTACATCATTCCAGTGCCCATTCTCCAAGTACCCTGAAAGCAATACCATACGGGGAATTTCTGAGACTCCGTCGGAACTGCACTACCAATGAGATCTACATACAGGAAAGTGTAGCTTTAGCACAAAGACTAATGGCACGTGGATACAGTAAGAAATCCATAAAGAGAGCCAAGTATAAAGCACTTAGGAAAAGTAGAGATGAATTACTAATCCCAAAAAACAAAACTCTTCAAGAGTCATGTCCCAGACTCATTACGACATATAATCCCCAGATGCCACATGTTATTAAAATCATTAATGACCATTGGAACATACTCCAAAATGATGAAACTCTCAAGCCATTAATAGGCGACAGAGTCTCATTAGGATATAAGAGACCAAACAACTTGAGAGACAAACTGGTATCCAGTCACTTTGTAAGAACTGCCAAGAAAAAAGACACAAACCCAGGTATGTACCCATGTGGTACCTGCTCTGCCTGCAAATATGTTCTGAAAACAAAAACAATAACTAAAAAAACAGGACAAGTATATAACCTCCAAGCACATTTCTCATGCACCACTATAGGAGTAATATATGTACTCTATTGCTCTTGCCAAATGACATATGTTGGCATGACGACAAGGGAGATAAAAACACGCATCTTGGAACATGTGTATAACATCAAATATGCCCAAAGAGATAAAGATAAAGGCAAAAAAATCACCTCTGTGGCCAAACATTTCTTATCACACCACAATGGTTCACCCATAGATCTAAAATACACTGTGATCCAAAAAGCATCTCTTGGCATAAGAGGTGGCAACATTGAAAAGGCTCTATTAAAAATGGAGTGCAAATGGATATATCTTCTAAATGCGGTTAAACCGTTTGGCATGAATGACTTCAATAACTTTTTTGTATATATCTAACCCTTAAGTTAAAAATACATAGTATCATCATTATCTAAAATAGTGTTTTCAGTATTATATACTCACCTAATTTTGGGAGAAAATACACATTAAGGTTATCATTAGAACAACCTATATAGGATAATAACTGTTAAACATCTCGACTGATACAATAACCATCATAAGTGTATAACACAGAGGATATTATCTAAATAATGTGAGATAAGGGACTTAATTCCAAAGAAATAACTATGTATTTTCATCGTATCCAAATATACAGTTTAATAACACACTAATTAAAACAGTATATAGAATCAATTACCAGTAAGAATCTCAGTCTCTCTCCTCTACCTGGCACTTACAATTTGTCACTTACTAATTTTGACACCATCTTTCCCACTTTATTTGTTTAATAAGGGGTACACTTTTGGCCCCAACGCACAGCAAAACACAAATAAGTTTTCACTCACACTTAACATATTCATGTTGCCCCCTTTTACACTCCCCTTTTCACTATAATAAGGCATCACTTCCCACTCCTACCTATGACTATTAATAGTTTAAATATATTATGTTTACTTTCAATTTCTTACCGCCAATGACACCAAAGACTAATACTCTCATCTAGTTAAGAATACCACACACTTCCCTCTTTCACAGTATAGACTGACCATTATATCATATTAACTCACATTTGGAAGATACTGCAATTAAGTATATATTTTATTGAGTCCTTTCCCCCATCACTTTTTCACTTTTTTATTTATGTACAGTCTTATCCCTCACTCATCATATTTCCTGTGTTTAATCCTATCACTTCTTGTTTCCTAGCACTATCGCTACTCCCTAATGATAACCCACACTTGGGATTCAAAATAAGAATCTAGAGCCTAGACAAAACTTCATCAATTTGTACTTACTGGCCTGAATTTTTCTATATATATGGAGATGAAAATAAAAGAGTCTAAGCCAAGACCAAACTGCAGGATACGCCCTATCCCACTGTCAGTACATCAGCTTAAAATTATATATACATCGGCAGATAGAAATAAAGACAAAGCAATATAGTGCTAAACTTAACACATAACTATATGCTGTCGGTGTATTTACTGATCGGGTTCATAATTATTCCTTATGAATCCCATCTGTACAACACACACCAAGAATATCAAATTCCGTTACCTCACTAAGAATAATTACTACTCTGCATTATTTCGAAACTAAATCAGTAAAAATTATAAGACAGTATCCTATATCGTGATCGGCTATCCAAAGGTTCACCTATCTGTCAGAACGCATTATATGCACATTTTAATGATAATGATTAGGTAGCAGCTAGACTATAGTTTGCTCCTTATCTTCCTAACAGTATGCTAAATAATGTAGCTCATTCGATCTAACCTAATACTGGATAGACACATTATACATTAACAAATAGAAATATTAACACACTAATATACTATGAAATCCTAGCATCTCCCAATAGGCTGTCATTACATGCAGCAATCTGTCTCACAACCCTTGAATAAACACGTTATATCCCTTAACGCGTCCGCTTATAAATCTTATATTTTATGTATTTGCTTTAAAGACTAAGATCTCAATTATGCCATTGCGGTACGATATATTAATACACTACTAAGCAGTGGTAAGGTATGAAACAAAGTAATTCTTAAGTCTCAATGCCTTATTTACAAACCGCAGTGATCATCCAATCATTGCCACTAAATATACACACCCCTTGTTTACTTAGTGTTGATTGGTCCTTTATCGACACATATACGCCCCCCTACTCACACTCCCTCCTCTCGTTACGTAATACCGGATGTCACTGTCTATTCATATTACTGACAGAATGAGCATCCAATCAGAGCCACTTTAAATCGAGAGGGACAACAAATCAGGGGCATGAGGTGGGACAACCACCAACATAAATAACGCAGAGTAGAAGCGGCCCGCACCCCCTCTGAGGAAGCGTTCTGTGAAACGCGCGTCAGGGGTCCAGCAGGGTTCTCTCCTGTCTGTCGCTTTTTTAACTGCTTGCCTAGTGAATAATAGAATCTGTATATACCTATATATTTGTTGAATCCTGGTGCCTACTATTTACCTTTGTAAATATAACTATTTAAAAGTAAAATAGCCCTCGGATTGTAAGGGCTTAGCTTATCCTTCATTATAATTCTGTGGGCATCAGGTTGAATACATAGAGCATTGCTGACTATATCAATCTAATTTAACTGGGGTTAAGTGTTTTTAACCCTTTCAGGCTACTTCTGTGTGAATGTTCGTTCCTAGTTGTAACAATAAAGTATTAAAGTATGAATGTAATGGAACATTTTAAACAAATAGAGTAATTTTCATATTCATATGATCATTTGGAGTTAAAGAAATAATTTTCTTTGTGGCATTCTTTTCTAATAATCCTAAGTGTATCTCTTTGTACAATTAGTATTCCTAGTTGTTTTGATCTGTATGTATTGATGCTTTTGTTGGGGATCCCTTTTTGAGGGGAGGTATCCCACGATCGTATCTAGTTATGGATGTGTCTATTGACACTTGCTCTGACAGCTCCGTGACGTGGAGAGGAGGCGGGCTCTGTTAGTGACGTATTGGACACGTGAATGATGTCCCTTTAATATATCAGGCTGGTCCTTTCCCGGGTCTCATACGATTAGTGCCAGCAATAGCGCTGACGAATTTGGGCTTAAAGTGAATGATATTATAGGCGGACAATGTCTGGGGCGGTATTGTATCTTCTTTAACTATTACCATGAGGTCCGTAATGGGAGTATACGTAATGGTAGGGGTGTGTGGATGTGACGCTGCTGATTGGCTTGTTGGTTGGGTGCGAACCAGCCTATCAATTGCATTTACGTCAGACGCCACACAGTCAGGTATTTTTACTTAATTTGTGCGAGTTGTTTGGCGTTTTTTTTATATGTTAGATTATAAAATTTGCTATTATTCCTGGAACAATGTGAAAGTGTTCACACTAAAACACTTGGTATTAAGCAGAGGGATTAGGCTATTAATATACGAAAATATTAGCTGTTTGGCTGTGTCGTATGATAAACACAGCAGACAGACAGGTAGGAGGTGTTTAACATATATAAGAATGCTTTATATTAAATAGGGATGTGGTGAGCACTAGAGGAATTGTGGTCACATATATGTAGATGTGTACAGTTTACATGGTGTGTATTCATATTATTAATTTATCTATCTTACTGCTCTCTCCCATTGGGGTACACTATAAATTTATGTATCTTACTACTATCTCCCATTGGGGTACATTATTAACTTATCTACCTTATTATTGTCTCCCATTGGGATATACTGTGAGAAGTGTCCAGGTGCTTCAACTGATGAGCAATTAAACAAAGGACTATTGTGATTGGTTCTTTTGTTTTATGGGTGTGGGTGTGTACAGGTAGCTCAGGCTTATATAAGATGTTTGTTTAGAACATAATACATGCCTGATGAAACGGTGTATACCGAGAAACGCGTTGCATGCTGTCTACTCATACTGCATGAGGGATATATGTATTTTATAATTGTTTTTATCATTATTAAACCCATTTTTAACCATATATCCTCATTGCTGCTGATTATTATACTTTCTGAGCTACCTGTCCATCCTGTTTGCTGTGGAGTATCCTGCTTCATACCTTTTACAGCCAGCTGGTTTGCTGTGAAAACCAGCCTGCCTCTATTGGCACATTTGAGTGCCGCTATAGAATGTGAGTACCCTGCACTGGTTGTAAACTAATTATTGGGTCCTTACAGATTCACACAGTTTGTGTGCTTTTGTTTGCACCTAGCTCCTGATCCTTATATTGCTGGATGGATCTTCTACAGTCAGCCAAGACATACAGACTCCTACCTTGGGATTTCCTGGAGTGCCTTGCACAGCTAGCTGGTTTGCTGTGAATACCAGCCTGCATCTACAGGCACATCTGAGTGCCTTTCTATATTGTGAGTACCCTGCACTTGTTCTCATTTTGATGCTGGTTGCTACAGATTCACACATACAGCGCCTCTTTCCTTGTATTTCATTTTACTTTGAATTTGAAATGAGCAGTAGAATATTTTCTGCCAAATTTCAAAGTTAATCCAATATTCCTTCCCCCTGTATCATGTGACAGTCATCAGCCAATCAGAAAATGCATATAAATATAAACTGCGCTCTTTTGCACCTGCTCAGTAGGAGCTGGAGCCTCAAAAAATGTGCATAAAAAAGAATATGCACGTTTAGATAAAGGAAGTATATTGAAATGTTTTTTTTAAATTGCATACTTTATATGAACAGTACAAATCTTTATGAATTCCATCATTTTCCGATTGTGATGTTGCAGTGAGTTTTTTCCCTGTGATACATGTGTCACAAATGGGTGTTATTGAATCTCAAGTGAGCTACAAGCTTTTGGGCTGTGCAACTATCAGCTCTTTATATCTATTTGTTTCTCTCTCACAGTAGTTCACTTTCAAAGATAAAAGGGAAGGTAAAAAAAAGAGTAGAAAAAATGCAGAAACTGAAATGTAATATCATCTCAATTGTGTTGAAGAGTAAAACTGGAAAATAACAATAACTCCATTAATATACTGCCACCTAGTGGCCACATGTCAGAAAACTTCTGAGGATCAACATTGAGATTTTTTGTTATTTGCCAATTTAAATGCAAGATAATCACTGTTTAAGTTAGCATATTATACATGGATTTCAGATAAATATTTAAGAGAATGGCTGTTCTGACAATTTCCAAAACAGTTTTCAAAATGATTGTTCTTACACAATCTGTCATGATATCCTAGTTAATGGTACCATGTGCATTATTATTTTGGGAGAGAGGAATACATATCATAATAGGGCAGAAGTAGATTGGGTATTTATAGGTTCCTAATATTTCAGGCTTTATCATTGTGATAATGTAAACACAGTAATAACTACAGAGTAAAGAGAAAAGGTGCCACATAGTGTAGTATATCTGATACAGACCTCGGATCCAATTTTTTTAAATTGCCATTCGATATTGAAAAGATAATTCAAAAGATTTTTTACTTCAATCTTACCAAGTCAAACACAGCTGAGCTTGATGACTCTTACAATATTTGACCTCCATTTCCTCAGGACGGCAGTTAACTATGGATAATGGCTGTCGATCACTGAAAACAGAATCAATATATGAATATGAAAAAATACAACTGCTCTTCAGGCTGCACAAGCACTCTAATCAACTAACAAGGGCATTCATCCTCATTCTGTTGGTCCAGCTCTCCCTCCTCTCCTGATAGTCGCTTCTGCATGTCGCAGGCCAATAAGATATGTGTTCTTCATGTTTAATTGATGGTGATGAAGTGTTTAGTAAAGTTTTTTTATTTGACACAATTCAATTGTCATCAAAGGGGTTTGTCACCATTGTTGGCCTTGGCAGCTATTTTTTTTGAGTCCAAGCATGTGCAGCTCAGTGACCAATATCAATATCATCACATACCTCCCAACATTTCAAAATTCAAAAGAGGGACAGCCCCCCGTGGCAATACGACTGAAATGTGGTGGGCAGGAGAAAGGACGGGGCTTAAACAAAATCATAAGACCAAAGTAATATAAATAAAATTCTAAATAAAGTCATATCTTTTAACACTCTTAGGCATCAAATCAAACACAAGCTCAAACCTCTGGTATAGCTATGTGAGCTATGTATTTAATTAGGCTTTGCAGAGACAGTGCTAAATATTTTTTATCTTAATTGGACATTTAATAATAAATTCTTTTAAACTGCTCTCTGCATTCCCCATTAATATTCTAGATTCTGGCCTTTATAGTCAGCAAAAATGCACAGTAACACACTACATAGCATACACTTACACATGCAGATACACACACACTACATAGCATACACTTACACATGCAGATACACACACACTACATAGCATACACTTATACATACAGATACACACACACTACATAGCATACACTTACACATGCAGATACACACACACTACATAGCTTACACTTATACATGCAGATACACAGACACTACATAGCATACACTTATATATGCAGATACACACACACCCTACATAGCATACACTTACACATGCAGATACACACACACACTACATAGCATACACTTACACATGCAGATACACACACACACACACTAAATAGCATACACTTACACATGCAGATACACACACACACACTAAATAGCATACACTTACACATGCAGATACACACACACACTAAATAGCATACACTTACACATGCAGATACACACACACTACATAGCATACACTTACACATGCAGATACACACACACTACATAGCATACACTTACACATGCAGATACACACACACTACATAGCATACACTTACACATGCAGATACACACACACTACATAGCATACACTTACACATGCAGATACACACACACACTGCATAGCATACACTTACACATGCAGATACACACACACACTACATAGCATACACTTACACATGCAGATACACACACACTACATAGCATACACTTACACATGCAGATACACACACACACTAAATAGCATACACTTACACATGCAGATACCCACACACTACATAGCATACACTTACACATGCAGATACACACACACTACATAGGATACACTTACACATGCAGATACACACACACACACTACATAGCATACACTTATACATGCAGATACACACACACTACATAGCATACACTTATACATGCAGATACACACACACACTACATAGCATACACTTACACATGCAGATACACACACACTACATAGCATACACTTACACATGCAGATACACACACACACACTACATAGCATACACTTACACATGCAGATACACACACACTACATAGCTTACACTTATACATGCAGATACACAGACACTACATAGCATACACTTATATATGCAGATACACACACACTACATAGCATACACTTACACATGCAGATACACACACACACACTAAATAGCATACACTTACACATGCAGATACACACACACACTAAATAGCATACACTTACACATGCAGATACACACACACTACATAGCATACACTTACACATGCAGATACACACACACTACATAGCATACACTTACACATGCAGATACACACACACACACACACTACATAGCATACACTTATACATGCAGATACACACACACTACATAGCATACACTTACACATGCAGATACACACACACTACATAGCATACACTTACACAGGCAGATACACACACACTACATAGCATACACTTACACATGCAGATACACACACACTACATAGCATACACTTACACAGGCAGATACACACACACTACATAGCATACACTTACACATGCAGATACACACACACTACATAGCATACACTTACACATGCAGATACACACACACACTAAATAGCATACACTTACACATGCAGATACCCACACACTACATAGCATACACTTACACATGCAGATACACACACACTACATAGGATACACTTACACATGCAGATACACACACACACACTACATAGCATACACTTATACATGCAGATACACACACACTACATAGGATACACTTACACATGCAGATACACACACACACACTACATAGCATACACTTACACATGCAGATACACACACACTACATAGCATACACTTACACAGGCAGATACACACACACTACATAGCATACACTTACACATGCAGATACACACACACTACATAGCATACACTTACACATGCAGATACACACACACACTAAATAGCATACACTTACACATGCAGATACCCACACACTACATAGCATACACTTACACATGCAGATACACACACACTACATAGGATACACTTACACATGCAGATACACACACACACACTACATAGCATACACTTATACATGCAGATACACACACACTACATAGCATACACTTATACATGCAGATACACACACACACTACATAGCATACACTTACACATGCAGATACACACACACTACATAGCATACACTTACACATGCAGATACACACACACACACACACACTACATAGCATACACTTACACATGCAGATACACACACACTACATAGCTTACACTTATACATGCAGATACACAGACACTACATAGCATACACTTATATATGCAGATACACACACACACACACTACATAGCATACACTTACACATGCAGATACACACACACACACTAAATAGCATACACTTACACATGCAGATACACACACACACTAAATAGCATACACTTACACATGCAGATACACACACACTACATAGCATACACTTACACATGCAGATACACACACACTACATAGCATACACTTACACATGCAGATACACACACACTACATAGCATACACTTATACATGCAGATACACACACACTACATAGCATACACTTACACATGCAGATACACACACACTACATAGCATACACTTACACAGGCAGATACACACACACTACATAGCATACACTTACACATGCAGATACACACACACTACATAGCATACACTTACACATGCAGATACACACACACTACATAGCATACACTTACACATGCAGATACACACACACACTACATAGCATACACTTACACATGCAGATACACACACACACTAAATAGCATACACTTACACATGCAGATACACACACACCCTACATAGCATACACTTACACATGCAGATACACACACACACTACATAGCATACATTTACACATGCAGATACACACACACACACACACACACACACTAAATAGCATACACTTACACATGCAGATACACACACACACTAAATAGCATACACTTACACATGCAGATACACACACACACTAAATAGCATACACTTACACATGCAGATACACACACACTACATAGCATACACTTACACATGCAGATACACACACACTACATAGCATACACTTACACATGCAGATACACACACACTACATAGCATACACTTACACATGCAGATACACACACACTACATAGCATACACTTACACATGCAGATACACACACACACTACATAGCATACACTTACACATGCAGATACACACACACACACACTACATAGCATACACTTACACATGCAGATACACACACACTACATAGCATACACTTACACATGCAGATACACACACACACTAAATAGCATACACTTACACATGCAGATACCCACACACTACATAGCATACACTTACACATGCAGATACACACACACTACATAGGATACACTTACACATGCAGATACACACACACACACTACATAGCATACACTTATACATGCAGATACACACACACTACATAGCATACACTTATACATGCAGATACACACACACACTACATAGCATACACTTACACATGCAGATACACACAC
The DNA here is from genome assembly GCF_027579735.1 of Bombina bombina. NCBI lineage: Eukaryota > Metazoa > Chordata > Amphibia > Anura > Bombinatoridae > Bombina > Bombina bombina. The sequence goes on from NC_069499.1 coordinate 1,276,034,470, forward strand.
ACTACATAGCATACACTTACACATGCAGATACACACACACACACACTACATAGCATACACTTACACATGCAGATACACACACACTACATAGCATACACTTACACATGCAGATACACACACCCTACATAGCTTACACTTATACATGCAGATACACAGACACTACATAGCATACACTTATATATGCAGATACACACACACACACACACTACATAGCATACACTTACACATGCAGATACACACACACACACTAAATAGCATACACTTACACATGCAGATACACACACACACTAAATAGCATACACTTACACATGCAGATACACACACACTACATAGCATACACTTACACATGCAGATACACACACACTACATAGCATACACTTACACATGCAGATACACACACACACACACACTACATAGCATACACTTATACATGCAGATACACACACACTACATAGCATACACTTACACATGCAGATACACACACACTACATAGCATACACTTACACAGGAAGATACACACACACTACATAGCATACACTTACACATGCAGATACACACACACTACATAGCATACACTTACACATGCAGATACACACACACACACACTACATAGCATACACTTATACATGCAGATACACACACACTACATAGCATACACTTACACATGCAGATACACACACACTACATAGCATACACTTACACAGGCAGATACACACACACTACATAGCATACACTTACACATGCAGATACACACACACTACATAGCATACACTTACACATGCAGATACACACACACTACATAGCATACACTTATACATGCAGATACACACACACACTACATAGCATACACTTATACATGCAGATACACACGCACACTACATAGCATACACTTACACATGCAGATACACACACACTACATAGCATACACTTACACATGCAGATACACACACACTACATAGCATACACTTACACATGCAGATACACACACACACTACATAGCATACACTTACACATGCAGATACACACACACTACATAGCATACACTTACACATGCAGATACACACACACACTACATAGCATACACTTACACATGCACACACACACACACACACTAAATAGCATACACTTACACATGCAGATACACACACACCCTACATAGCATACACTTACACATGCAGATACACACACACACTACATAGCATACATTTACACATGCAGATATACACACACACACACACACACTAAATAGCATACACTTACACATGCAGATACACACACACACACTAAATAGCATACACTTACACATGCAGATACACACACACACTAAATAGCATACACTTACACATGCAGATACACACACACTACATAGCATACACTTACACATGCAGATACACACACACTACATAGCATACACTTACACATGCAGATACACACACACTACATAGCATACACTTACACATGCAGATACACACACACTACATAGCATACACTTACACATGCAGATACACACACACACTACATAGCATACACTTACACATGCAGATACACACACACACTACATAGCATACACTTACACATGCAGATACACACACACTACATAGCATACACTTACACATGCAGATACACACACACACTAAATAGCATACACTTACACATGCAGATACCCACACACTACATAGCATACACTTACACATGCAGATACACACACACTACATAGGATACACTTACACATGCAGATACACACACACACACTACATAGCATACACTTATACATGCAGATACACACACACACTACATAGCATACACTTATACATGCAGATACACACACACACTACATAGCATACACTTACACATGCAGATACACACACACTACATAGCATACACTTACACATGCAGATACACACACACTACATAGCATACACTTACACATGCAGATACACACACACACACTACATAGCATACACTTACACATGCAGATACACACACACTACATAGCATACACTTACACATGCAGATACACACACACTACATAGCTTACACTTATACATGCAGATACACAGACACTACATAGCATACACTTATATATGCAGATACACACACACACACACACACACACTACATAGCATACACTTACACATGCAGATACACACACACACACTAAATAGCATACACTTACACATGCAGATACACACACACACTAAATAGCATACACTTACACATGCAGATACACACACACTACATAGCATACACTTACACATGCAGATACACACACACTACATAGCATACACTTACACATGCAGATACACACACACACTACATAGCATACACTTATACATGCAGATACACACACACTACATAGCATACACTTACACATGCAGATACACACACACTACATAGCATACACTTACACAGGCAGATACACACACACTACATAGCATACACTTACACATGCAGATACAAACACACTACATAGCATACACTTACACATGCAGATACACACACACTACATAGCATACACTTACACAGGCAGATACACACACACTACATAGCATACACTTATACAGGAAGATACACACACACACACACACACACACACTACATAGCATTCACTTATACATGCAGATACACACACACTACATAGCTTACACTTATACATGCAGATATACACACACTACATAGTATACACTTACACATGCAGTTACACACACTCACTACATAGCATACACTTACACATGCAAATACACACACACTTATATATACAGATAGACACACACACTACATCATACAGTATATGGGTATCTATCTGTAATTCATTATATGGGGTCCTGAGGTTGGCAAGCACATTTGCTGGCAGTTTGAGGCTGCCACTGTTCGTTACCTTGGTGTTAGCACTGCTCATCGTATAAAACTGAAGGCATGCTAGTATTATCACCAGGGGTTAGACATCATCACTACCAGAGGTTAGAGGTCACCATTACCTGAGGTCAGAGGGTATACAGCCTTATTACTCATGCTTAACCCTCACACCATTCCTTTTCCAGAGGGAATCTAACAGGTATATAACCCTGGGAGAGAAAAGCCAGCTGCTTCTGAGTATGGGCCCAATAGAATTAAAACATTTTTTTTTTTTAATGCATGGGGCAATGCAGGACAGATAGCTAGCAACCCGGGACAGACCCCCAAAATCGGGACTGTCCCACGAAAATCGGGACAGTTGGGGCGGGGGGGGGGGGCATATTATCAGTGTGTGTCATCTGTCATCTTTCAGTCTGTGAGTGTTATCAAGTGAATTCGATCTGTCCATTTTGTTGTTGGTTTGGATAGCCGCATTTATATTTTTCTAATATGAGAATGGTGTTATTGTTTGCACTGTGATTGTTCAGATGCATACGAAAAAGTGTATCAGGAGCTGGGATCAATGCTATAATCATATAACAAGCAAGAAATGTATAAAATAAGCACCAGAGGGAGATTTCACTCAGCAAACTTCACAGTGTGACTTCTAAATACTGTGCCAAGACTGCTTGAGTGGATTTATGATTAGGACTCTTGTTCCATTCAACAGCAAATCCTTACAAAATTATAGTTTGGTATTCTTTTTTATAACAACTACTCATACTAATGTCCTTGTATGGACACACAACCCCGCCCCCCCCCCCATATTTAGGCACATAACAATCTCTTTCATAAGAAGAAAGGAGCATTCATTTATACAGTATGTGTATCCCTCCTTACCTTCCAAGGTTGCAGTTTATCCATACTTTATACATATAAGGTTAAAAAAATACTGTCTGTGGGGGGGCGGAGCCAGCTCCTGAAGCGGCAGGACGCGTCTTTATGAAGCTCCTTCTTCAGTTCAGTTTTTTTTAGCTATTTCTTCAAATATATACCTTTGACATGATATAATTCATATATCCTGAAGTTACTTAATCATCTATATACTGAATGGAATTCATAAGAGCGGATATTCAGACTGGGTCCTGACCTATGTTCTTTGGAAACGCTGTTTACTACTGCCAGTTTCTAGACCATGAAGGTAAATCTGTAATATATAAAAGGAGCTGCTGCATGTGTTGCTCCTGGACTACCAGACTGCCACACAAAGAGGTGTATGTATACATCGAGGTGATTGTTTTAATAGACACCTGGGCTTATAGGACTGTATTTGAAGGGATCAGATAACGTTAAATGCATTTCTAAAATGGCGGAGGTGGCATACTGGGAGGAGACAGTGACTGCCGTGCTAGAGCTGAGCTTCCAGAGACTTGAATTAATTCTAATAACTGAGCTTACATCTTCTCTAATGGAGATTAAACAAACTGTATCTGCTTTGGGGCTGAAGGATTCAGAGCGTATGGTCTCAAGTATTATTGAAACAGCCCCTGAGGAAAGGTCAAATCAGCCTACTACACAGAGGCCCCTTGCACAGGATTTTTCTATACCTCTGTTAGCCCCATGCAATGTAAACATCAGCTCGCTGTGGAAGGCATTCAGCTTGGAGTGATTCATCTGGCTTACAGGACGTTACTAAAGGGACACATATGTCATATGCCCTTGAGTCTGCACATCTATGGATACAAGGAAGAGAAGATTTCATGCCGGGGAGATGCCGTTTTGGTATGATGTCACTGGGTTAACGAACCCCTTCTGGAATGAACATGAAGCCTCAAACAGTAAGCTAGCTCAAGATAGGGGAGACAAAGTTCCCACAGTGTTGCTAGGAGTACATCTGTCAGAGACGCTAATGTTTTTTGCTACCAGGAACCGGTATGTGAAAATGCATATGAGCTGTGACTGTTTGAAATGCTGGAGGGACATTTTTACTTGCACCTTTCAAGCTGGCTTATGTATCTTCCAAAAAGTGGGTGTAGGCTAGAATACCAATGAGTTGGGTGTACATACGGAGGACTTAGTCTGCTACATCGGAAGGAGTTGTTAAAGAACACCCCTCATAACTGTTATGATATTTAGTAGACGGTTTCTCTACATGTACTTTATTTTCCTAGCCTCTCGCTTAGCGATCTCACAAGCAACTGTTTAATATTTCGTTTTACTTATAGGAGTGATAGTACTGTGGATAATGAAGATCTATGGATGTGTAATGTCATAAAGTACTACCTAAGCCTGTTATGTTATATTTTTCTCTGTGTGAATTTTATTAAGTAATGTTATAGTTACAATTTGGACTCTGCTCCACTTTTATTTCATATTCTGTTATATCTACACAAGGGAATCCAGACTTGGGTCTAATAGGTGGGGGAGATATGGTAGAGTAACTGGAATCCTATGTGACGATACACAGTCTTATTTTGCTTAAAGTACTTAGCAATGCCCCTAGTATAATTCATTCTATTAATATAAAATGGCTCCAGCTTAGAAGATTTGGTTTTATGAGACTACTTAGCTGCTACTAATACACCTATCCACTACCCGCCTGTGGAGAGAATGTACTTTATCATGTTATTGACTTTTAGAGTGTTCCCTAACTGTGATAGTATAATTGCCTGCCCTGCTTTCAGTGGCCAGGATGGTGGGGCATGTAGTTTTATTTGCTGACACAAATTAGAGGACACATTTTGAATGCCAACTCTCACCATTGAAGGGGAGTCAGCAATTAGTCATAGTTTTATTTTTATAATAGTCCTTATTTCCATCCCTATGACTTAGAGCGATATTGATTTACAGTATCTCTTCATATCGAGATACGAAGTAGCCCTAGTAAAACCTTGTTTGGATCCCTAGTACTCTAGGACTAAAAGCTTATAGATTCAGATTTAATACTGCCATACTCTCCTTAATTACATAACATTTGTCAAGGTAAAACTGTACAACAGCTAGTTGGGACCCCATTGAGCTTGTATAGCTAACCACAATATTGAATACTTATTGTATATTATTACACAGTGAAAATATTGTCTTTGAGGTGCCATGGGTCAGTGTGCCACACAGATAGAGTGCACAATAGTCATGATAGCATAGTACCTGACATACATTAATGCAGGATCCCCTATTTTAAGATAAGACAAGCAAATATCTAACTAGACTGCTTAATAATTTACTTCAGATACTTATTCAGCAGATCTGGGAAATCACCCTGTATAAGACTGTTTTAGACTACCTCATGATGCCTGGATATTTGACCCATGCTTTCTCTGTAATTTATAGACCCAAATGCTTTATATTTTGAACACTATTCCTGATTCATGTGTGATAGGGGTCTCCCCTCATAGGTCTTATAGTGATGTTGCAGCTAAGCCCAGTATAGTTTATGTACCTGTTGACCCTATAATATTACATACACCTCCCTTTAAGGCATGAAAATATATTTGAGTTACAAGCCTTCATTAGTATCACAGGCTCTGTTCCCCCTCACATGGTTTACCTGCTAAGCTAAGGGACACAGATCCCATGTTTAAATTCCTACAATCCATATATGTGTGCTTAACCATAGATGCTATTGATAAACCCTCCCTTAATTAATATATATGTGTAATTATAGTTACGAGGGCCCAAAAGGGGTCATATATGTTCTAAACCTAAAAATGTGAGGTCAGTTTTATGTGTCCACTAACCACATAGATAGCATTACATTACTAGAATCAAATTTGGCTCTTAGTTCTTTATTTCCTCTAGTTATTGAAATGTAACTTCTCATCTATGCCTTATAATATTGTTGTAATGCTCAATGTATGAACAGTAGTGCATATTACTAATATTCGCCCTTACGGGTTGAGGGCCTATGTTTGTGGTTACTATGTACTGTTTTATCTTTTACCTTAATAAAATATTTAAAAAAAAAATAATATATATATATATATATATATATATATACTGTCTGTGTTAATTAGCATACATTTGCATAATTATGAAACATAACTAAGGAACTAAAGCTGGTAGGACTGGTTTTAAATGATCACTTAATTTTAAATTTGATCTCCACACACTTAAAATAAGTTTCTTATATATTCTCTATTATCTACTTGGATCTGAACATAAAAATGATTGGCCATTAACAAACACAAACTGGGCCGCAACCCTTTGTAGATCCCAGATTTGTAAAACAAGCAGAAGGACATAAAATATTAAAGACTGGAGGTGAGGATTGAAGCAAAATCTGGAAAAAGTGATACACAGATACAGGATAAAAAAAACAGCACAGTCTTCCAGGGAAAGAAAGAAAGAAAGAAAGAAAGAAAGAAAGAAAGAAAGAAAGAAAGAAAGAAAGAAAAGAAAAAAGGAAAGGAAAGAATGCATTCTATGCCTAAATACCAGTTGAATGATTATTAAAAATAATAAACTCATGCAGGTACACGCATATAAACATAGGACCACTAGGGGGCACTAAGCACCTGAGTTTTTATTATAATGTGTAGATGCAGCCATGAATTTTCAAAACAGTCCCTTTGTTGCATATACTTTGGGTATCTGCCAATAATGTCACAGTCATTCCATTGACTGAGAAAATTCTCAAAATTCTATTGAAACATATAGGGCTAGATTACAAGCGGAGCGATACATTTTTTATCTTTCTTGAGTGCTAACTGCTCAAGGTAAATCAATAGTGCCCTAATGTTTGAGCTGGTATTACAAATTGAAAGCAAAAATTTAGCACAAGAGCGAAGATTCAGGCGCGCTGACACCTGGAGGATGGATATCTTAACCGCGTTAATTCCCTTTAACCGCAAACTTCTCTTTTTTTTCCGAAGGTGCGCTTGGCCAACTGCGCTAAAGCGAAAGGTGCATTAGGAATACTTCACAAATATTTTCTCTTTATTTAAAAAAAGCAAATATATATATATATATATATATACACACACACACATATATATATATATATATATATACACATATATAACTTTTTGATGACTTACTATAAATAGGTCTGCAAAGAGTGTGGTTGTGTGTGTGGTTTTTTTTTAATTTTATTTTTAAAAAGGGCTTGTTTCCATTGAGCAACAACTGGGTTTTCACGAGGTCGTAAAACGAAAAAACTGCTGTCGGTAGCCTTTACAATAGTTTACAATGGCACATTTTCCATCATTACCAGCAGTTGGGTTCTGGCTGCCAAAAAAGAATTACGCAACCCATAGAAAATAATAGAAGCCAAAAAGCGCAAATTTATAGCAGGTTTTCATTGAAAGCACAAACAGTTAAAACACTGTCGGAAGTTGTCGATAAGGTTTAAAACATTACGGCATGCTGAACTAGGTGTAATAGAGGAAACTCTATGGGGCCTCTTTTCCATTGAGATATTAAAGTTTTCAAACAATACAAGTGTTTACTTTAAAAATGTATTTTTATTTGTAATATTTATTGCTGGTCCTTGTAAAGGACTAGTTGGAGTTATGTTCCTATTTAAATATCAATGTTCATTTACATATGAAAACATAATCAAGCACATATCTCCATAATTCCAACTAGGCTTTTGCCAAGGGCAACACTAAATAACATAATTTATGCTTACCTGATAAATTTATTTCTCTTGTAGTGTATCCAGTCCACGGATCATCCATTACTTATGGAATATATTCTCCTTCCCAACAGGAAGTTGCAAGAGTCCACCCACAGCAAAGCTGCTATATAGCTCCTCCCCTAACTGCCATATTCAGTCATTCGACCGAAAACATGCAGAGAAAGGAAAAACCATAGGGTGCAGTGGTGACTGTAGTTCAAATGAAAAAATTACCTGCCTTAAAGTGACAGGGCGGGCCGTGGACTGGATACACTACAAGAGAAATAAATTTATCAGGTAAGCATAAATTATGTTTTCTCTTGTTAAGTGTATCCAGTCCACAGATCATCCATTACTTATGGAATACCAATACCAAAGCTAAAGTACACGGATGATGGGAGGGACAAGGCAGGTACTTAAACGGAAGTTACCACTGCCTGTAAAAAAAACCTTTCTCCCAAAAATAGCCACCGAAGAAGCAAGGTATCAAATTTGTTAAATTTGAAAAAGTATAAGGCGCAGACCAAGACTCCGTCTTGTAAATCTGTTCAACAGAAGCCACATTTAAAAAAGGCCCAAGTGAAAACCACAGCTCTAGTAGAATGAGCTGCAATCCCTTCAGGAGGCTGCTGTCCAGCAGTCTCATAAGCTAAATGAATTATGCTTTTTAACCAAAAAGACAGAGAGGCTGCTGAAGTCTTTTGACCTCTCCTCTGTCCAGAATAGACAACAAACAAGGTGAACGTTTGATGAAAACTGTAGTAACTTGTAAGTAAAACTTTAAAGCACAAACCATGTCCAATATTGTGTAATAGACGTTCCTTCTTTGAGGAAGGATTAGGATACAAGCATGGAACAACTATCTCTTGAGTGATGTTCTTGTTAGATACCACCTTAGGAAAAAAACCCAGGTTGGTACGCAGGACTACCTTATCCGTACGAAGGACCAGATAAGGAGAATCACATTGTAACACAGATAACTTGGAGACTCTATGAGTCGAGGAAATAGCTACCCAAAAGGAACTTTCCAAGATAAAGATTGATATCTATGGAACAAAAAAGGTTCAAACGGAACTTCTTGAAGAGCCTTAAGAACCAGGTTTAAGCTCCATGGTGGAGCAACAGTTTTAAACACAGGCTTGGATCTAACCAAAGCCTGACCAAATGCCTGAACGTCTAGAATACCTGCCAGACGCTGGTGCAAAAAAATAGACAGAGTAAAAATCTGTCCCTTTTAAGGAATTAGCTGACAACCCTTTTCTCAAAAACATCTTGGAGAAAAAATAATATCCTGGGAATCCAGGCTTTACTCCATGAGTAACCCTTGGATTCATAACAATCAGATATTTACACCATATCTATGTTCAATTTTCCTAGAGACAGGCTTTCATGTCTGTATTTAAGGTATCAATGACTGACTCGGAGAAGCCATGCTTTGATAACATCAAGCGTTCAGTCTCCAGGCAGTCCATCTCAGATTGATTCTATTTAGATGGTTGAAAGGACCCTGAGGTAGAGGGACCTGTCTCAGAAGCAGAGACCGTGATGGAAAGGATGACATGTCCACCAGATCTGCATACCAGGTCCTGCGTGGCTACGCAGGCACTGTCAAAAACACCAAAGCCCTCTCCTGCTTGGTCTTGACCTCCGGAGGAAATCCCACTCCCCCGGAAGAAAAGTCTGATGACTTAGAAAATCCACCTCCCAGTTCTCAACACCTGGGATATGGATAGCTGATAGACAAGAGTGAGTCTCTGTCCAGTGAATTATTGTAAGACTTCTAACATCACTAGGGAACTTCTGTTCCCCCTTGATGGCTGATGTAAGCCACAGTCGTGTATATTGTCCGACTGAGTATGATGTACCTCAGAGTTGCTAACTGAGGCCAAGTCTAAAGAGCATGGAATATCACTCCCAGAATAGTTATTAGAAGGAGGGTCTCCTCCTAAGTCCACTATCCCTGAGCCTTCAGGGAGTTCCAGACTGCATCCCAACCTAAAAGGCTGGCATCCATTGTAACAATTGTCCCAGCTGACCTGCGGAAGGTCATACCCTTGGACAGATGGACCCGACATAGTCACCAGAGAAGAGAATCTCTGGTCTCTTGGTCCAGAATCAACAGGGGGACAAATCTGTGTAATCTTTGTTCCTCTGACTGAGCATGCATAGTTGCAGCGGTCTGAAATGTAAACGTGCAAACGGTACTATGTCCCTTGCCGCTACCTATTAAGCCGATTTCATTCATGTACTGAGCCACCGAAGGGCGCGGATGGGATGAAAAACACGGCAGAAATTTAGAAACTTTGACAACCTGGACTCCGTCAGGTAAATTTTCATTTCTACAGAATCTATCAGAGTCCCTAGGAGGGAAACCCTTGAGATTGGGGATAGAGAACTCTTTCCTTGTTCACTTTCCACCCATGTGATCTCAGAAATGCCAGTACTACGTCCGTATGAGACTTGGCAATTTGGATGTTTGACGCCTGTATCAGGATGTCGTCTAACTAAGGGGCCACTTCTATGCCCCGCGGCCTAAGGACCGCCAAAGCGACCCCAGAACCTCCATAAAGATTCTTGGGGCTGTAGATATCCCAAAGGAAAGAGCTACAAACTGGTAATGCCTGTCTAGAAAGGCAAACCTGAAAAACGAAGGTGATCTTTATGCATCACAATGTGAGGATAAGCATCCTTCAAATCCATTGTAGTCCTCTATTGACTCTCCTGGATCATAGTTAAGATGGTACGAATAGTTTCCATCTTAAATGATGGAATTCTGAGGAATTTGTTTAAGATCTTTAGATCCAAAATAGGTCTGAAGGTTCCCTCACCTTGGGAACCACAAACAGATTTGAGTAAAAACTCTGTCCCTGTTCCTCTCTTGGAACTGGATGGATCTCGTACACAATGTAAGAATGCCTCCTTCTTTATCTGGTTTGCAGATAATTGTGAAAGGCGAAATCTCCCCTTTTTTGGGGGGGGGAATCTTTGAAATCCAGAAGATATCTCTGGGATATAAATTCCAATGCCTAGGGATCCTGGGCATCTCTTGCCCACGCCCGGGCGAAGAATGAAAGTCTGCCCCCTATAGGATCCGTTACCGGATAGGGGTCCGTTCCTTCATGCTGCCTTAGAGGCAGCAGCAGGCTCCTTGGCCTGCTTATCTTTGTTCCAGGTCCAATTGTCTCCAGACCGCCTTGGACTGAGCAAAAATTCCCTCTTGTTTTGCCTTAGAGGAAGTGGATGCCACACCTGCCCTGAAGTTTTAAAAGGCACGAAAATTAGACCTTTTTTGGCCCTTGATTCCTATCCTGAGGAAGGGCATGACCTCTTCCTCCAGTGATATAAGCAATAATCTCCTTCAAACCAGGCCCGAATAGGGTCTGCCCCTTGAAGGGAAGTTAAGTAGCTTATTTATTAAAGTCACGACAGCTGACCATGATATAAGCCATAGCGCTCTGCGCGCCAGTATAGTAAAAAACAGAATTCTTAGCCGTTAGTCTAGTCAAATGAACAAAGGCATCAGAAAACAAAGGAATTGGCTAGCATAAGCTTGTCAAATATATTCATCCAATGGAGTCGCTAACTGTAAAGCCTCATCAAGAGACTCAACCCAGAATGCCGCAGCAGCAGTGACAGAAGCAATGTATGCAAGGGGCTGCAGGATAAAACCCTGTTGAATAAACATTTTTTTTTCCATTGGATCTAAAAAGCACAACTGTCCTCGCCAGAGGTAGTGGTACGCTTAGCTAGAGTAGAAACTCTTCTCTCCACCTTAGGAACTGTCTGCCAGAAGTCCCGTGGTGGTAACTATTAGAAAACATTCTTCTAAAAAATAGGAGGGGAAGAGAACGGCACACCTGGTCTATCCCATTCCTTATTAAAACATTTTTTAGTAAACCTATTTAGGTATTGGAAAAACATCAGTATACACCGGCACTGCATATTATTTATCCAGTCTACACAATTTCTCTGGCCCTGCGATTGTACACATTCATTCAGAGCAGCCAAAGCCTCCCTGAGCAACAAGTGGAGGTTCTCAAGCATAAATTTTAAATGTAGAAATATCAGAATCAGGTTAAATCATCTTCCCTGAGTCAAAAAAAAAAAAAAAAAAATCACCCACAGACTAAGCATATTGTGAGGTAGTATCATACATGGTTCTTAAAGCGTCTGTATGCTCTGTATCTACCCCCAGAGCTATCTGCTTTCCTTTAATTTCAGGTAGTCTGACTAATACTGTTGCCAGAGTATTATTCACCACCTTTGCCATGTCTTGTAAAATAAACGCTATGGGCGCCCTTGATGTACTTGGCGCCATTTGAGCGTGAGTCCCTGAAGCGGGAGTCAAAAGGTCTGACACGTGGGGAGAGTTAGTCGGCATAACTACCCCCACGACAGAATCCTCTGGTGATAATGTTTTTAAAGACAAATAATGATCTTTATTGTTTAACATGAAATCAGTACATCTGGTACACATTCTAAGATGGGGTTCCACCATGGCCTTAAAACATAATGAACACAGAGCTTCCTCTATGTCAGACTTGTTAGAACAGACTAATAATGAGACTAATAAGCTTGGAAAACACTTTAAATCAAGTTAACAAGCAATATAAAAAAACGTTACTGTGCCTTTAAGAGAAACAAATTTTGTCAAAATTTGAAAAACAGTGAAAAAAGGCAGTAAAACAAACGAAATTTTTACAGTACATGTAATAAGGTAACAGAGCATTGCACCCACTTGCAAATGGATGATTAACCCCTTAATGCAAAAAACAGATAAAAAAACGACATAGACGTTTTTTTAAAAACAGACACAACAAAACTGGCACAGCAGAGCTGTGGATTACCTTCCCTAAAAACGATTTTGGAAGTCTTTTTAGCCCTTTAGAAATGTCCTGTAGTATTCATGGGACTGCTGAGGGAATCTGGATAATTCATTTTGTAATTTTCACTGCGCAAAAAAGCGCTAAATTAGGCCCCTCCCACTCATATTACAACAGTGGGAAGCTTCAGTTAACTGTTTCTATGCAAAATTTAAGCCAGCCATGTGGAAAAAACTTAGGCCCCAATAAGTTTTATCACCAAACATATGTTAAAAAACGATTAAACATGCCAGCAAACGTTTTAAAACACATTTTTACAAGAGTATGTATCTCTATTAATAAGCCTGATACCAGTCGCTTTTACTGCATTTCAGGCTATACCAACATTACAGTGTTATCACCAATGTACGTTAAAAAACGATTAAACATGCCAGCAAACGTTTTAAAACACATTTTTATAAGAGTATGTATCTCTATTAATAAGCCTGATACCAGTCGCTATCGCTGCATTTAAGGCTTTACTTACATTACTTCGGTATCAGCAGTATTTTCTTAGTCAATTCCATTCCTAGAAAAATATTTTACTGCACATACCTTATTTGCAGGAAAACCTGCACGCCATTCCCCCTCTGAAGTACCTCACTCCTCAGAAAGTGTGAGAACAGCAAATGGATCTCAGTTACGTCTGCTAAGATCATAGAAAAACGCAGGCAGATTCTTCTTCCAAATACTGCCTGAGATAAACAGCACACTCCAGTGCCATTTAAAAATAACAAACTTTTGATTGAAGAATAAACTAAGTATAAATCACCACAGACTCTCACGACCTCCTATCTATGTTGAGGCTTGCAAGAGAATGACTGAATATGGCAGTTAGGGGAGGAGCTATATAGCAGCTTTGCTGTGGGTGGACTCTTGCAACTTCCTGTTGGGAAGGAGAATATATTCCATAAGTAATGGATGATCCGTGGACTGGATACACTTAACAAGAGAAATTATATATATACATACATTTAGAAATGTAATAAAACAAAAAAAATGTTATGTTATAGTTAACATAATTGAAACTTACACCTACACAAAAAGACCGACTGCACGCATTTCACAATATTTTTTTAATGGAAACCTGGTACTAAAATGGTGCTGCAAACTACTTTTAGCTGTCAGCTGCTTCGGTAGCTTACGGCTCAATTGTGCTTAAACACTACACCCCCCAAGACAACTGTTTAAAAGAGCAGGCAATTGCATTTTAAATGGTTGTTCTTGGTGGTTTCTAGGCTTAAAGGAGCAGAGATTCAAAGCCTTATCCTCTCCCATCCAGCCTCCTTAAAGGGAAAGTGTACTGTTTCCACTTAAAGGGACATTAAATACTAAATACATTTTATAAGTATAGTATTGAGAATAATCCCTGCCTCCCTCTAGTCATGGGTGCCACCATGTTGAAATCTACCTTTCACTTCATTCCAGTACTGATGTGTTTGCAAATATGCAGAATCTCTCCTTCAAATACATCCATTGTAACCTAGGTTCGAAAATGACGGCACCCATAATTAGTGGGAGGTGCATGAAATATATTTATTGTTTAATTTCCCTTTAATGTGTTCCCAATGACTTGTTATATCAGCAGCAGAGTGTAAAATATATGAGAAATTACCCCATTTATGTTTATTTTGTATTATTAGGTAGCTGGCTTTGTTCTTTAGCTTAGAGAAAAACATTAAAATGTTAACAATTGGGGGGGAGGGCGGAGCTAGCCTTTGGAGAACATGGAGGCTTTTCTAATAGCTCCAGATTGTAGTTTTAAAATACCAGCCTCGTGTGGGAACATCACAAAATCTCTAAAACTCTAACCACAAACTATTGGGACCCTGAGCTTTGAACAACCAAGTGATTTTGACGATCTGGAGCTACGATAGATACGATACAGCACTCCTTCATGAAGCTGTCCTGGTTGCATATAGAGCGGCCATTATGGGCCTATTATTTTTCCTCAACGGAAACCATCCTTACAAACTATAGGAGAGTTCAGTTGCACTCCTGAGTATACTGCTTCACCACCTCCTTACCACATACAAGTGCCTCTTATATACGGACCCCTGCTGAACCGCTCGCAGACTACATTGTTTTGTCTCACACAGCTAAAGATCAGGACGGTGGAACCCCTCCATATTCAATTCACTCAGGATGTGGGCTGAAGAGAATAGAGATAACTCTTAAGCACAGACCCCTCAAACTGCCTAAATAACCGCTCAGAGCCATATATTCTTCAGTCATCTTTGCACCAATATGGAGTATCTGGATGCATGGGAAGGAAATGTTTTACTTTAAACCAATAGTGTGGGTGAAGCGCTGAATCTAATCTCCACTGCCTCACTGTGAAACTATCCCCTTCCTGGATAGTAACAGTTTAAATAGACCAAAGATTATTATAAAACAGTGGGCGCTTAAAGCGGGAGATTGAGTAGATATGTTAAAAGAAATATCTCTATTGAAAATAGATAGAATATAGGAGAATAATTTCAAATGTACTGTGGTTATATATTCCTAAATTTATTAAAATATTTAATGGACAGATCTTGATCAACAAATAATAATCAAACTCAAAAACATAATGATAAAATATACATTCACTCCCAACTATAGTTGCTCATACAACCATTCACACACTCCCTAAAACAATGAAATATGTCTAAATAAATATGTAAACAGTCTAAATAGATGCTGGAAATCACACCAAACACATGAAGTGTGATACACTTCTATAAAATGACTTAAATAAATGATTTGAATAAATGTCTGTTCCTTGTAAAAGTTTATAAAAGATAAAGCATATGACAGGTCCGCTACAGCAAGGTTAAAAGCCAAGTATTAGTCTCTTTTCAATATAATTGTCCCAAGTACCAACAGCCGTTGGTCTTTCTCACCGGCGCTGTATAAGATTTGCCAAAAAGTTAGTCTGTGAAACTTAGATACTTTATGGATATCTCCGTTATAATCCTGTGGGATTTAAGGCTATCCGCCTTCTTACCGTGGCTCCACTTTGTGTCTCAGCCGCTCTGCTACAAACAACCGACCGCAGCTGGCGGTTTCCAAGATTCCTACGTCACCTGGTTTCCGGAACCTCCAGGTAGTTCAGACTTGCGCAAGTCTATTAAGAGGTATTGGAAAACCTCCAATTTCGATTATGTTACCGCTCTTCAGTACTCACACAGTACGCAGTAGAAATTCTCCTCCAGTCTCCGTCTGTTAGAAAGACTAATAGCAGAATAGCAGTTTTTTGTTCAGTAGCCGGGTGAATCCTCTACGCGTTTCAACCCGTATGGGTCTTTGTCAAGATACTTTACCCTGCAAAAATACATTTTTTCTCCATATAATATATAAAAGACATTTTTCATAATCAACCTCTATTTTATAATGAAATATATTTTTTAATAAATGGATTTTATAGTGGTATTTGTAAGAGTGTATATTATTATTTATTCGTATTTTAGATTTGTATTTAATATTAAGATATAAATTATAAGGTTATTAATATAAAATATGAGTGGTTTGAAGAATGATTGTGGAATGAATAAGAAAAATTGAACAAGCATGTGTCTCTGTATTCCCTCATTTAACATATGCTGGAAGGAAACGGATAATTAACAAATCAGGAGCTACAGCGGGGTATTTAAAAAAGCACAGGTGCAGGGTAAAGTATCTTGACAAAGACCCATACGGGTTGAAACGCGTAGAGGATTCACCCTGCTACTGAACAAAAAACTGCTATTCTGCTATTAGTCTTTCTAACAGACGGAGACTGGAGGAGAATTTCTACCGCGTACTGTGTGAGTACTGAAGAGCGGTAACATAATCGAAATTGGAGGTTTTCCAATACCTCTTAATAGACTTGCGCAAGTCTGAACTACCTGGAGGTTCCGGAAACCAGGTGACGTAGGAATCTTGGAAACCACCAGCTGCGGTCGGTTGTTTGTAGCAGAGCGGCTGAGACACAAAGTGGAGCCACGGTAAGAAGGCGGATAGCCTTAAATCCCACAGGATTATAACGGAGATATCCATAAAGTATCTAAGTTTCACAGACTAACTTTTTGGCAAATCTTATACAGCGCCGGTGAGAAAGACCGACGGCTGTTGGTACTTGGGACAATTATATTGAAAAGAGACTAATACTTGGCTTTTAACCTTGCTGTAGCGGACCTGTCATATGCTTTATCTTTTATAAACTTTTACAAGGAACAGACATTTATTCAAATCATTTATTTAAGTCATTTTATAGAAGTGTATCACACTTCATGTGTTTGGTGTGATTTCCAGCATCTATTTAGACTGTTTACATATTTATTTAGACATATTTCATTGTTTTAGGGAGTGTGTGAATGGTTGTATGAGCAACTATAGTTGGGAGTGAATGTATATTTTATCATTATGTTTTTGAGTTTGATTATTATTTGTTGATCAAGATCTGTCCATTAAATATTTTAATAAATTTAGGAATATATAACCACAGTACATTTGAAATTATTCTCCTATATTCTATCTATTTTCAATAGAGATATTTCTTTTAACATATCTACTCAATCTCCAGCTTTAAGCGCCCACTGTTTTATAATAATCTAAGGAAATGTTTTACAGTGCATGGAGACTCATTACATTGATTTAAAGCAGGACCTGCTGGCACTGATGGAACTCGCCATACAATTACCGCAAACCGCACTAGCAGCTCCAAAACACGGAGGCCTCAGAACATCTCCCACTGACGTTAGTACCTATCATGCATGTGGAGGAGACGATATTGGGGATCATGAGAGGCCAAGTAAAAGCTGGTTGCCACAATTCGCTCCCAATCTTCACTATGTGTCAGCTTTCTCCAGAGAACCTGAGACCGTGTCAACTACAAACCTAACCGGCCCCAGGGACTTACCCACTCTCTCATCTACAGACACCGCCTTATGTGAAACTTACATGAGGCCGATCGGATGCATTTTTGAGGGAATAGCTGACTCTTCACGGACTTGGTCCTGGGTCGTAAGGCAGTATCTGTACTATATGTTTGTAATTTTGACCTACTCCTCATGCTGCCACAGGTCTGGAGTGGGGTGAATCACCTGTAATTACCAATCAGCATTCTCCCTATTATCCCCTACCAGTAATATGTGTTATCACTTTTCTTAATGTTGCACCTCTGACAGAGGTTATATACTTATATGGCTCACTTGAGCTTTCTTTTTTTATGTTATGTCATTGTTCTGATCTATGCACTTGTTACATTTCACATACAAGTCCCATATATTTCTATATTTTACACAGCTCTAAGGAATTTGAATATATGAGGTTTGGGATGATGTTTCTATATGGCTAACATAAGTATGCTCCTCTCTTGCTATATGTTTATTGCTCATACAGACACATATAATTTCTTCAACACCAGTACATAGATTTTCTCAACTTGACACATACCCATACTCATTTAGCCCCCAACGTATTAATGGTATAATTCCCACATAGACCCCCTTACCCCCTCACAGACAGGAGTTGCTAGTTTAGGCGCTGTCGGCGGCCGAGACAGCAAGACACTTTTTCTTTAATACTGAGGGAGGTAGACTTATTACAGCTTGGAGGTTACACAGGGTTAAAAGTCCCACCTATAACCATACAGAAGTCCGACTTAGCTTACGCACCCCCTATAGTTATATTAGGTCCTGTTCCAAGTTGTTACAGCAGAGGGAGCATTTGCATACAAGTCTACATACATTATTCCAGACCGCTACACTTAAGTATAGCTCTTTAACACGACTACAATAACATAAAGATCACTATCCTATGGCAGATCATAATTCAAATTATATGAATATATTGGGGTTCTGTTTTCAAACAACTATACTCAGCCCATATCACAATACAGCCAAGTTATAAGCTTTTTCCTAACACCATAACCAAGTGACTCTTGTCCGCTGATCCTACACACTATATATTTATACATATACTAAAACCCAAGAGTGGCTACTACCTTTGTATTTATTCCTCTATTTCTGATTCACAGTTTAGCAAGGCCCAAGAGTGGCCCTCCGACCATATGAGGAACATATGCCAAAGAAAATGAGGTTTCATTTCTAGATACTTTTCTGTATGTAGACCAGTAGTTTCTTTAGTGATTGTTATTTCTATTTATCTTAAGATGAGAATGTTGTTTATTATACCATTGGTCTACCTCTAGGAAGCAGAGGTTCTCTAAATAAGTAAGATGTATTACTTTTTCATCTATATTAGCTGATATCATATTTGTCTTAAGCCATATCTCTCTTAGTCACTTGATCAAGTTTATAGACTGTAAGAAATAACCTAGCTTCCTATATTGTTATATTTCTGTATCTACATAACTTGATGTGTTGTACACAAACCTCAATAAATTTTTTTTTTTTTTTTTTTTAAATGTTAACAATTTATTAACAGTTTATTATTTCTCTCTCCTACCCCCACTGGTAGTGTAGTTCTTAAGTTACATTTCAGTATAGGTGGGTATACCACAGATAAAATCAGCCATGTCAAATGCCAAAATAAAGGTGCTATTTGTAAGCAATTTAATACACTCTTGTAGGTAAAATAGATAATTGGGAACAAATTAAAAGGGATCAATTTTTACAATACACTGTCCCAAGCACTTTTGGGTTTCCAGGGCGTGGTGATGTCACCAGCATCCTTGGATCCTTTAACAATGATGGACCACTGGGCCACCAAAAGATGACAAGGTAAGTGCTGGCTTACCGCAAAGCTCTGAAAGTGCATCCCGTCTGGTTAAGTGGTTAACATAGGCATAGGTTAAGTGGTTAACATAGGCATGATGGGTAGTTTGGGCATGTTTGCTTGATTTTTTTTATTGTTATTACATAAAAGTAATTATTTAAAATTTTTGTTTTTGATCATTGATTGAGCAGAACATCTTTGCAAGATTTTCATGTTCAATCAAGAAGAACAGTGTGGGAAATTACTTTCTCATAGAAGAAAGTGGCCAGAACTTATATAATCTATATTTTACATATATATTTCAATTTTTAACAGTTCTCACACTGTAAATTGTGAAAATACGATGTTATGAGGTAGAAACAGTTATGAGGTTTATCCCATTGAAAGAATATATTGCGAGAAGTTTACAGTCTCACAGCACTGAACAAGAAATTATGACATGAGATTTTTGTGCTTTAAATTTGACAAACATCTGTGCAAGAGATCTCAATTGGCAACAAAATATAAGTGCGCCAAACAGTAAGATCTCATTCACGAGTGTCTGGAAAATGCTTTTTCTAGATGTTGTAGTAAAGATTTCCATTTTCTCGCATTTCCTGCAAATCTCCTACAAGATATCACGCATATAGCAATTAAAGGGATATGAAACCCCAAAAGTTTCTTTCATGATGCAGATAGAACATGCAATTTTAAACAACTTTATAATTTACTGTCCGTATTAATTAGCATACATTTGCATAATTATGAAACATAACTAAGGAACTAAAGCTGATAGGACTGTTTTTAAATGATCACTTAATTTAAATTTGATCTCCACACACTTAAAATAAGTTTCTTATATATTCTCTATTATCTACCTGGATCTGAACATAAAAATGATTGGCCATTAACAAACACAAACTGGGCCGCAACCCTTTGTAGATCCCAGATTTGTAAAACAAGCAGAAGGACATAAAATATTAAAGACTGGAGGTGAGGATTGAAACAAAATCTGGAAAAAGTGATACACAGATAAAGGATAATTAAAACAGAACAGTAAGTCTTCCAGGGAAAGAAAGAAAGAAAGAAAGAAAGAAAGAAAGAAAGAAAAAAGGAAAGGAAAGAAAAGAATGCATTCTATGCCTAAATACCAGTTAAATGATTATTAAAAATAATAAATACAGGTACAGGTATATAAACATAGAACACTTGTTCACTTCACTTAACTAACAGTTGCCCTCTATCTCCTCACTAATATCATTCTCACCTTTGCAGTCCCCACCTCTTGTTTCCCATCCTACCCATCTAGATTGTAAGTTCCCACGGGAATAGGGCCCTCAATTCCCCCTGTTTTTGTCTGTAAAATGTTGTCTTTCATTGTATTGTTTCTCTGTTGTACTGTTATTCTTGTACCCATGGGCAGCGCTGCGGAATCTGTTGGCGCTTTATAAATAAAGAATAATAATAATAATAATAAATAACACTTATGAGCAGAAGTGGTTTCAAAGGGCCACTAGGGGGCACTAAGCACCTGAGTTTTTATTATAATGTGTTTGGTTTTTAAAGGTGCAGCCATGAATTTTCAAGACAGTCCCTTTGTTGCATATACTTTGGGTATCAGCCAATAATGTCACAGTCATTCCATTGACTGAGAAAATTCTCAAAATTCTACTGAAACATATAGGGCTAGATTACAAGTGGAGCGATACATTTTTTATCGTTCTTAAATGCTAACTGTGCTCAAGGTAAATCAATAGTGCCCTAATGTTTGAGCTAATATTACAAATTGAAAGCAAAAATTTAGCACAAGAGCGAAAGACTCAGGCGCGCTGACACCTGGAGGATGGATATCTTGACATCGCTAATTCCCTTTAACCATATACTTCTCTTTTTTTTCTCGAAGGTGCGCTAGGCCAACTGCACTAAAGCGAAAGGTTCATTAGGAATACTTAAAAAAAATTCTCTTTATTTAAAAAAAAAATATACAAATATATATATATATATATATATATATATACACACACACACATATATACATACATATATACATATATAACTTTTTGATGACCTACTATAAGTAGGTCTGCAAACAGTGTGGTTGTGTGTGTGCTTTTTTTTATTTTATTTTATTTTTAAAACGGGCTTGTTTCCATTGAGCAACAACTGGGTTTTCACGAGGTCATAAAATGAAAAAACTGCTGTCGGAAGCCTTTAAGACAGTTTACAATGGTGCATTTTCCATCATTACCAGCAGCTGGGCTCTGGCTGCCAAAAAAGAATTACGCAACCCATAGAAAATAATAGAAGCCTAAAAAGCACAAATTTATAGCATATATGAGAAATTACCTCATTTATGTTTATTTTTCATTATTAGATAGCTGGCTTTGTTCTTTAGCACCAATACTTAGAGAGAAAAAAATATTAACAGTTTATTATTTATCTCTCCTACCCCCACTGGTATTGTTTCAGTATAGGTGGGTATACCACAGGCAAAAGCAGCCATGTCAAATGCCAAAATAAAGGTGTTATTTGTAAGCAATTTAATACACTCTTGCAGGTAAAATAGATAATTGGGAACAAATTAAAAGGGAGACAATTTTACAATACACTGTCCCAAGCATTTTTGGGTTTCCAGGGTGTGGTGATGTAACCAGCATCCTTGGATCCTTTGGCAATGCCGGGGCACTGGGCCATTAAAGATGACAGGGTAAGTGCTGGCACGCAAAGCTCTGAAAGTGCATCCCGTCCATTTAAGTGGTTAACATAGGCATGATGGGTAATCTGGGGATGTTTGCTTGACTTTCGTTTATTGTTATTACAAAAAAGTAATTATTTAAAAATGTTGTTTTTGATTATTGATTGAGCAAAACATCTTTGCAAGATTTCCATGTTCAATCAAGAAGAAAAGTGTGGGAAATTATATGTATATAATCTTGTGAAAATACAATGTTATGAGGTAAAAAAAGTTATGAGGTTTATCCCTTTGAAAGAATATATTGCAAGAAGTTTACAGTCTCACTGCACTGAACAAGAAATTTTGACGAGATTTTTGTACTTCAAATTTGACAAAAATCTGTGCAAAATATAAAATATAAGTGTGCCAAACAGTAAGATCTCATTCACGAGTGTCTGAAAAATGCTTTTTCTAGATGTTGTGGTAAAGTTTTCATTTTCTCGCATTTCCTGTAAATCTCCATTGCTATACAAGATATCAAGCATATAGCAATTAAAGGGATATGAAACCCAAATTTTTTCTTTCATAATTCAGATAGAACATGCAATTTTAAGCAACTTTATAATTTACTTCTTTTATCAATATTTCTTCGTTCTATCAATTTTTCTTCGTTCTCTGTGCATCTTTTTTGCATCAGCCAATAGGATTTTTTCTACCTTAATTCCGATTGGCTGATAGAATTCTATCAGTCAATCAGAATTGAAGGGACGCCATCTTGGATGACGTCACTTAAAGGTTTATATTTAAGAACACTTAAAGGTACCGTCATTTAGTAACAAGACTCCGGATGAAGAGGATGCTCCACGTCGGATGTTTTGAAGATGGACCCGCTCCTCGCCGGATGGATGAAGATAGAAGATGCCGTCTGGATGAAGACTTCTGCCCATCTGGAGGACCTCTTCTGCCCGGCTTGGATGAAGACTTCTGCCCGTCTGGAGGACCACTTCTGCCCGGTTGGGTGAAGACGTCTCACGGTAGGGTGATCTTCAAGGGGTTAGTGTTAGTTTTTTTTAAGGGGGGATTGGGTGGGTTGTAGAGTAGGGTTGGTTGTGTGGGTGGTGGGTTTTACTGTTGGGGGGGAATTGTAATTTTTTTTTTACAGGTAAAAGAGCTGATTACTTTGGGGCAATGCCCCGCAAAAGGCCCTTTTAAGGTCTATTTCTAATTTAGTGTAGGGTAGGGCTTTTTTATTTGGGGGGGGGGCTTTTTTATTTTGTTAGGAGGATTAGATTTGGCATAATTAGTTTAAAAATCATGTAATTATTTTATTATTTTCTGTAATTTAGTGGGGTTTTTTTCGTACTTTATATAATTTTTGTAAATTGTATTTAGTTTAGGTAATTAATTTAATTGTAGTGTAGTGTTAGGTGTAATTGTAACGTAGGTTCGGTTTTATTTTACAGGTAAATTTGTCTTTATTTTAATTAGGTAGTTATTAAATAGTTAATAACTATTTAATAACTATTGTACCTAGTTAAAATAAATCCAAAGTTGCCTGTAAAATAAAAATAAACCCTAAGATAGCTACAATGTAACTATTAGTTATATTGTAGCTAGCTTAGGGTTTATTTTATAGCTAAGTATTTAGTTTTAAATAGGAATAATTTAGTGAATTGTAGTAATTTTATTTAGATTTATTTAAATTATATTTAAGTTAGGGGGGGTTAGGGTTAGACTTAGGTTTAGGGGTTAATAACTTAATTATAGTGGCGGCGATGTTGGGGGCGGCAGATTAGGGGTTAATAAATGTAGGTAGGTGTCGGCGATGTTAGGGCAGGCAGATTAGGGGATCCTATATTATAAAAGACAAGTGTTTGTCTGAAGCCGTCATGCGCAGTACAGACAAACACTTGGCCTTAGACAGCTGATCGCACGCGCACCCACCCGACCTGACAGCAGCGCGAGGACCCAGCAAGTGGAAGAGCACAGCTGATCGCACGCGCACCCACCCGACCTGACCGCAGCGCGAGGACCTAGCAAGTGGAAGAGCACAGCTGATCGCACGCGCACCCACCCGACCTGAACGCAGCGCGAGGACCCGGCAAGTGGAAGAGAGAGAGAGAGAGAGAGAGAGAGAGAGAGATTAAATATAATATAACACAACACGGCCCGTGTGAACGGGCTTTAGGACTAGTTAATAATATTTAAATAGTGTTTGCGGTGCGGAAGTGCGGCAGTTTAGGGGTTAATATACTTATTATAGTGGCGGCAATGTCCGGTTCGGCAGATTAGGGGTTAAAATTTTTCTTTTAGTGTTTGCGATGTGGGGGGGCCTCTGTTTAGGGGTTAATAGGTAGTTTATGGGTGTTAGTGTACTTTTTAGCACTTTAGTTAAGAGTTTTATGCTACGACGTTGTAGTGTAAAACTCTTAACTACTGACTTTAAAATGTGGTACCAGGCTTGACAGGAGAGGGTGTACCGCTCACTTTTGGTCAGACTTGTAATACCGGCGCTATGCAAGTCCCATTGAAAATATAGGATATGCAATTGATGTAAGTGGATTTGTGGTATTTCCGAGTCTGGCCAAAAAAGTGAGCGGTACACCTGTACCTGCAAGATTCGTAATACCTGCGGGCGTTAAAAGCAGCGTTGGGACTGGCTAACGCTGCTTTTTAACCCTAATGCACAACTCGTAATCTAGCTGAAAGTAAATTGGACATTTTTAAAAAATTGTCTGCTCTGTCTGAATATGTCATACAAAATGTTGTGTTTGGCTATTTCTGTGTGTATTGCGCATGAGCAAAAAAATTGTTTAATTCCAAATAATCTTAGAATCCTCCAGAAGATGTCTAAAAGGCAAGTTTTGGATTTTATCAAGTTGTTTATTATGTGTCAAAATCATGCACAATTTATTTGAAAAGTATCAGTATGCTACATATATTTAGGGCACACACACACACATGCACCGCTTGAAGAGCTGTAGTTAACAGTGTTGCACAACAAAAAAGTTTCACAAAACTCTTCAAAAATGTAATTACAAAGTACAGTAAACAATCATAGTAACACTGTCCAATAAAAATTATTTTAAAAAAATATTGCACACAAACGTTATAAGGGGTCAAAGATAGGAAATGGGCCAAAAATATATGTATGTATTTGGGTATTGGGGACAAAAAGCAGATGCAGGGATTTTATATGTATAGAGATATGTTTAGCTATGGAGATAATAAAAAGATTTCACATTACAATCTTATGCACAGTAAATAATATTTTTTAGAGGGATTTTCAAAGTGATATTCCCATATAGATCTCGAGATATCTAGACATATATATATATATTCATATGCATATCTTGCTATACATAGATATATCTGTCCAAAAATCATCACATATATAGATAAATATTTATTTAGAAATAAATAGAACATATTCTATTACAAAAACATTTTCGCAATATGAAATATTTGCATTTTCATGTACACTTTTCAAGGAGAATACGTCAAGGGCTTTGCGCAACATATTAGGGTTTTTGTGTGTTTTTTTTTCTATTTATCTTCTCCATTGACTTCCAAGGGGAATACGTGAACGCGCACACGATTTGGCTGTGTAGATTACACGACTTAATGCACATGCAAAATAAGTTATTTTCCAACTTGTAATGGCTGCACAAATGTGAAAAAGCCACAATGAGCGCAGTATGTTCGCAACTGATATGCCGCGCGACTTGCAATCTTGCCCAAGGATTGTAAAAGAATTAAAAAATACCTGAAACATGCATAAGGCTATCTTAAGAAAACAGTTACATGTAATATGAGTAGACTTGATGGGCCTTTTGATTCTTATCTATCACAAGGGAACTCTATAGTGCAGTATATTTAATGATCAAAATTAATAAAAACATTCACTCACAAACTATCAGCCAGATAACGAGTTTTGCATTATGAGTGGCTCGCTAATAACTTGCAAGTTATTGCCACCGCTCACCTTTAATAGCGCTGCTATTATAGGTTTGCAAAAAAAACGGCGTTTGTGGGCAATATGGCAGCGTTGAGCTCCATACCGCACATAAATACCAGTGCTACTTTGAGCTGCTTTGACGTGCTCGTGCACGATTTCCCCATAGACATCAATGGGGAGAGCCGGCTAAAATAAGCCTAACACCTGCAATGACGGAGCGTAAAGCTCCGTAACGCAGCTCCATTGATGTCTATGGGGAAAGAAAATGTATGTTTAAACCTAACACCCTAACATAAACCCCGAGTCTAAACACCCCTAATCTGCCGCTCCGACATCGCTGACACCTACATTACACTTATTAACCACTAATCTGCCGCCCCCAATGTCGCCGCCCACCTACATAAATTTATTAACCCCTAATCTGTCGCCCCCAACGTCGCCGCTGCCACTATACTAAAGTTATTAACCCCTAAACTTCTGGCCTCCCACATCACTAACACTAAATAAATATATTAACCCCTAAACCTAACCCAAAGTCTAACCCTAACCCTAACGCAACCCTAACCCTAACACCCCTAGCTTTAACATAATTAAAATAAATCTAAATAAAACCTACTATTAATAACTAAATAATTCATATTTAAAATTAAATACTTACCTGTAAAATAAACCCTAAGCTAGCTACAATATAACTAATAGTTATATTGTATCTATTAAAAAGGTTTTATTTTTATTTCACAGCTAAGTTTGTATTTATTTTAACTAGGTAGACTAGTTAGTAAATAGTTATTAACTATTTACTAGCTACCTAGTTAAAATAAAGACAAATTTACCTGTAAAATAAAACCTAACCTGAGTTACACTAACACCTAGCATTACAATAAAATTAAATAAATTAAAAAAATACATTTATCTAAATTATAAAAAATAATAAACACTAAATTACACAAAATAAAAAAAGAAATTATCAAAAATAAAAACGAATTACTTCTAATCTAATAGCCCTATCAAAATAAAAAAGCCCCCCAAAATAAAAAAAAACCTAGCCTACACTAAACTGCCAATAGCCCTTAAAAGGGCCTTTTGTGGGGCATTGCCCCAAAGAAATCAGCTCTTTTACCTGTAAAAAAAAAAATGCAAACAAACCCCAACAGTAAAACCCACCACCCACACAACCAACCCCCCAACGAGGAGCGGCTCCATTTTCAAGACATCCGGCGCGGAGCATCCTCTTCATACGGTCCCAGCCGTACACTGAAGGTTCCCTTTAAGGGATGTCATACAAGATGGCGTCCCTTGAATTGGCTATCAGCCAATCGGAATTAAAGGGTAAAAAATCCTATTGGCTGATGCAGCGTTATGAAGCTTTTTCACTCATAACAAAAACTCGTAATCTAGTTGAGTATGAATTATGATACGTGTGTTCATAAAACTTATGGAAGCAACTTTAAAATTAAGCAATCCTCTTAGCACTTGAAAGTACACTTTTTGTAACCATTCAAGTCAACCAGTAGGACAATGGTAAGATTGTTCCAATAGCGTTACTCTATCCAGAGCATCAAGTAGCGGTTAGGCTTCAAGGCAAAAACGTAATGATATAAGGTGGGCGTGGCCTTACACGTTTCATGTATATCGGATCCTTAGCTTGTAAGGAGACTGCATGCACACAAGGTAGATTTCAGCAATAATACTTGTGTGGATGAAGTTTATTACATGTTTTTGGCCTCTTAACCCCTCAGGATAAAAGAATTACAGATGTAATGGACTTATAACTAATGGCTTAAAGGAACATAAAAACTAAAAAATTTCTTTCATGATTCAGATACAACATAAAATTTTACACAACTTTCCAATGTACTTCTAATATCAAATGATCTTATTTTTCTTGGTATCCTATGTTAAAAAGCAGAAAGGTAAGCTCAGGAGCGTGCATGTGTCTGCTATATGGCAGCAATTTTGCAAGAATGATATACATTAGCAAGAGCACTAGGTGGCAGCACTGTCATGTAGTGCCCCAGACGTGCACACTATTCAACTAAGAATAACATTTGATAATAGAAGTACATTTGAGACTTTTTAAAAATATATATTCTGAATCATTGAAGAAAAAAATTGGGTTACACGTCCCTTTAAAAATTAAAAACACAAGGATTTTGTATGTTGTAGAATACCATTGGACTAATGTAAATAGTTCTAGGTTAACAAAGTTGAAATGAGCAGTTCTTTTGCAAGATAGGTGTTAATAACCTAAATATATATGCAAATTGCAAAATCAGAAACATTTGCATTAACACAGGGTCAAAGAGGAGGAGCTTGTTGTATGTTGCAAATGGGCAGCAGTAAATGAATCTAGTCAATATTGAACCTACGTAGAATGAAATGGAAGTTTGGAAATATTTACTTTATAAAAATGTCTTTTGAGCACATGACAGAGAATATATCAGTAGTTTACATTCCTCATGTGCCATATGCATAACTCTGTCAATATAAATCAAGGAATACCTGAATTATAAGACAGATAATATGTGACTTGTAAGGATGACTGTAATGAGAAACCAAACAAAAGCAGCATTGCCTTGTTTATTGCCTGTCATAACACAGGGTTATGTTTAGGAGTGGAAGTAACAATGCTTTGCGTGACCAGTAAAATTTAATGGGCAAAACGGCATTGAAAAAACGTGTTTATTGTAAAGTAGTTTGGCAGAGAATGTAGCAGCAGAAGAGTTAATAGTGTGTTTGGTAACATCATAGACAAACTGTGTTGCAATAATTAACTCAATGTACATCAAAAGCAGGAGCTTAATGTACTACTGGTATCATGTGTTTAACAAGTCTAATGATTAAACTGCATTATCTTCCTGAACAGATTTGCAGACACGCAGACTAATAGGAAGATAAAGGCACATGTCACTCAGTTCACAAAGTGTATCTGTTTTTAGCAGAAAAAGTAAATCACTTATTACGACCTCTTATTTTGAGTTTATATCATAGAAGCAGAGAAAAATAGAATTTAAAGGTTGATAAGAACCAAAAAGGCTCATCAAGTCTACCCCTATTACTTATGCAGTATAAACATACTTATTTCTTAGGATAGCCTTATGCATGTCCCAGGCATTGCCAAATTCTTTTTTAGTCCTTGTGTTTATCATCTCTATTGGAAGATTATTCCATGAATCCACCACCTTTTCTGTGAAAACTGCATCCTCTCCTGAATCTGCTACCCTCTCAGCTTTCAGCTTCCACTTTATTAAGTCCATTCATGTCTTAAAGGAAAGTCAGCATTAAAGGAACATTATGGCGATAAAATTAAATATACTAATACAGTATTAGAGAGCCATTTTATCGCTAGAGATGCTACAAAGCCCACAAAGGGATGACATTAGGAAGCAACTCTTAAAGGGACACTGACCCCAAATTTTTCCTTTCATGTTTCAGATAGAGCATGACATTTTAATCAACTTTCTAATTTACTCCTGTGATGAGAGCAGGATGTGATGTCACTAGTATGTGGGCGGGGCTTAGGTCCGGTGTCTGTGTCGCAGTTAGTTTAGTACAATCAACCTGACTAGATGTGTATTGTTATGCTCTGCAATAAAATAGAGTTGTACCATCATTGCTGTGTCCTGCATATGTCCTGCATCTCATGACATGGTGTCAGAAGTTCTGGACTGCGCTTCTGTTCCTGATCGATTGCAATGTCAAAGTTTACCCCACCTGAGCCTTTTGACTTTTCTCAGCCTGCAGCTTGGCCCACATGGCGTCAGCGGTTTCAGCGCTTCAGGATTGCATCCAAACTGAACAAGGAGAGTGGTGAAGTACAAGTTAATTCTCTTTTATACTCTATGGGGAAAGATGTAGAGCCAGTGTTCAATGCTTTTACTTTCCAAGAAGGGGAAGAAGTTAACTTTGATATAGTTATGGATAAACTCAGTGCCCACTTTGTGCCCAAAAGAAATGTGATTCATGAGAGAGCTTGTTTTCACAAATGTAATCAGCGTGTGGGAGAATCTGTGGAGTCATTTGTGCGCAGCCTGTATGAATTAGCTGAATTCTGTGAGTTTGGTGTTGCTAAAGAAGAGCAAATCAGAGACAGAATAGTTATTGGAATTGCAGATGCTGAAGTCTCCCTGAAGCTGCAGTTAGAGCCTGATTTAACGTTAGATGGGGCTATTAGGATGGCCCGCCAGAGTGAACTGGTGAAAAAGCAAAGTGCTGATCTGAGGTCTGAGAGTATTGTGGATGAAGTGCAACAGTCTAGGAAAATTACTAGTGAAAGGCACAGTGTGAGCGGTAGATCTAAAGTACTGGAAAGGCCTAGAAGTGGATGGGCGCAACATGGCCGATGCACACGGTGCTACCGGGCTCATGATCAGAGTGCTATATGCCCGGCCAGAGATAAAAGATGCAGAAAATGTAACAGAATAGGCCATTTTGAAGTGGTGTGTAAAACTGAATACATTAAGGAGATGCAGGTGGACAGTGACCAGGAGGGTCAGGAAGTGTCTTTTGTGGGGTCTGTTGTGGAACGGACAAGCTCAGAGGAAGATTGGAAAGTTACTTTTACTGTAATGGGAGCCAAAGTTGATTTTAAGATTGACACAGGAGCAGATATCACTGTAATGTCTTTTGCTGAATTTATGAAACTGCCTCGACAGCCCCAGCTGGCGAAGGTTACTACAAATGTCCATAGTCCTGGTGGCCGCATTGATTGTGTGGGGAAATTTCTTGCCAGCTGTGAGTACAAACAGAGGAAGTTAACCATGTGGGTGCATGTGATCCGAGGTCAGTGTGTTAACAGTTTATTGAGCAGAAAAGCAGCCTGTGACTTGGGCCTCGTGGCCAGAGTGAATGAGATCTCTGAAGATATGTTTGGCGAGTTGGGCCTACTGAACTGCAAACCTGTCTGTATAGCACTTAAAAGTGACACAGTCCCATACAGTATTTCTACTCCTCGTAGAATTCCGTTCCTGCTCATGCCTCAAGTGGAGAAAGAGCTCATGCGCATGAAGTCTATGGGGGTTATTGAAGAGGTTGTTGAAGCAACTGATTGGTGTGCCCCCATTGTTCCAGTTGCAAAGAAAAACGGAAAGGTGCGCATCTGTGTGGACCTGAAAAGGTTGCATGAGGCAGTGAAGAGGGAGAGATTTGTGCTGCCGACATTGGAAGATATAGCCCCGAAGTTGGCTGGGGCGAAGTTCTTTTCCACATTAGACGCTTCTAGCGGCTTTTGGCAGATCCCCCTGGATCCAAAGTGCCGCAAACTGACTACCTTTATCACACCGGTAGGTCGGTTCTGCTTCTGCAGACTCCCCTTTGGGATATCCTCCGCTCCTGAAATCTTTCAAATGGAAATGAGTTCTCTCCTGAGTGGCCACGTGGGCACAGCGGTCGTCATGGACGACATTCTAGTGTATGGGTCTACAGTGGAGGAGCATGATCAGCGTTTGAGTTGTGTGCTGCAGGCTATCAAAGAGTCTGGGCTAAAGCTGAATAAAGAAAAATGTCATTTTAGGAAAACTGAATTATGCTACTTTGGGCATATCATCAACGGGGATGGCATCAAGCCGGACCCCGAGAAAATTCGGGCTATTGAACAGATGAAAAGCCCTTCTGATGTACATGAGCTGAGACAGATATTGGGCCTTGTAAATTACGTGGGCAAGTTTCTTCCAGATTTATCTACAGTTTTACACCCTATCACAGAGTTGCTTAAGAAAGATGTTGCCTGGGTCTGGGGACCCTCACAGGAAAAAGCGTTCCTGCATGCCAAGTCACTGCTGGGGTCTGCCCCAGTGCTAGGGTTCTACGACCCTTCAAAAAAGACTGTGGTTAGTGCTGATGCAAGCAGTTATGGGTTGGGGGCTGCACTCCTGCAGTTGAATGACAACAAACTACAGCCCATCGCCTACTGTTCCCGCACACTGACGGCTGCGGAGTCAAAATACGCTCAAATTGAGAAAGAGTGCCTGGCTGCAGTTTGGGCCTGTGAGCGCTTTCAGCGTTATCTAGTGGGTTTGGAGAAATTTAGTCTGGAAACTGACCACAAACCGCTAGTCCCTCTAATCAATTCTTATGACATTGACAAAACACCCTTAAGATGCCAGAGACTTTTAATGAGACTGCTCAGGTTCAATGTTCAGGCAGTGCATGTGCCAGGGAAACAACTGGTTGTGGCAGATACACTATCCAGGCTCCCGCTGGCTGCTGCTGAAGAATCCTCCATGGAATCGGATGTGAAAGTGTATGTTGATTCAGTTCTGGCCTCTAAGTCCATTTCTTAAAGGAAACTGGAAGAGATAAAGAAAGAGACATATTTGGACACAGATCTGCAAGAAGTTATAAGGTACATAAAAGATGGCTGGCCCGAGAGCCGGGCAGCCTGGATGTCTTTAAATGCTTACCAGCCAGAGAGGTCGCAGCTCACGGAGCTGGAGGGGTTGGTGCTGTTCCAAGACCGCATTGTAATTCCTGTCAGCATGAGGAAGGAGATGTTAAACAGGATTCATGATGGCCACCTAGGCATTACAAAGTGCAGAGAAAGGGCAGCTACAGCTGTGTGGTGGCCTGGGATCAGCTCCGACATTGCAAATCACATGTCTAAATGTGCCTTTTTCAGGGAACGCCGGCCTACTCAGAGAAGGGAGCCCTTGATGTCTACTCCGCTGCCTGCGGGGCCGTGGCATAAAATAGCTGCTGATTTGTGTGAACTGCACGGGAAAAAGTTTCTTGTTGTGATCAACTACTATTCCAGGTATTTGGAAATTGCACCCCTAAATGATATCACAAGTCAGGCCGTTATCATTCGCCTGAAGAGCTTGTTCGCCCGCTGGGGCATTCCAATGGAGCTGGTGAGTGATAATGGTATGCAGTTCGCTTCTACAGAGTTCAGTGCTTTCAGCAGGGAATATGATTTTGTACATTCCACGTCAAGTCCACATTATCCGCAGGCCAACGGAATGGCTGAAAGGGCAGTTCAAACAACAAAATTCATTCTAAAGCAATCTGAGCCGTACCTAGCCCTCTTGTCATACAGGGCGACGCCCATTCAAGCCACCGGGTTTAGCCCGGCACAGCTGATGCTAGGACGCCAGATTCGCACCACTTTACCCTCAGTGGGTGTCTTCAAGCTGCCTGGCCCTGTTCCTCGGGACGAAGTCCTTAGGAGGGATGAAGAGGCCAAAAAGGGTTATCGTTTCTTCTACGACAGGAGACATTCTGTCAGGCCTTTACAGGAACTGAAAGCGGGCCAAAGGGTCAGAATTAAACTGGATGATGAGAAGAAATGGAAGACGCCTGCTACGGTAGTGGGCCGCTCTCCAGAACCAAGGTCTTACACAGTCCTTACAGAGGGAGGGACGGTTACACGCCGTAACCGAAGACATCTTCAGCCTGTACCTGAGAGTCTGGAACCAGATACCTCAGTACCACCGCCGGTGGGATCCCCTGTTCTAAGAGAGGTGCCTTCCCCTCAGCAAGATCACAGCGGGGATATATCTTTGCCTCCAGCAGACTCTTGTTCACCATCTTCTGTATCAGAGGACAGTTCATGCAAAGTTACATCAAGCGGAAGAGTGGTGAAACTTCCGGCCCGATACAGGGACTGACTTTAGCTAGAACAGTGACCGGAAGTATGGGCAGAATAATCCCATGGTCACTGTGGACTAGGGTAGTCTACCCCGATGTCCAAGTCAGGATGTAATTTATTTGTTCATGTTTTCTAATCTATCTGTTTTTATAATGTTCAAAAACAAAAATGTTGTTGTATACCCTGTTGGTGTACCTTGTTATTTATTATATGCAAATGTATGCTTTGCCTTTGAAAAAGGGGAAGATGTGATGAGAGCAGGATGTGATGTCACTAGTATGTGGGCGGGGCTTAGGTCCGGTGTCTGTGTCGCAGTTAGTTTAGTACAATCAACCTGACTAGATGTGTATTGTTATGCTCTGCAATAAAATAGAGTTGTACCATCATTGCTGTGTCCTGCATATGTCCTGCATCTCATGACAACTCCTATTATCAATTTTTCTTCGTTCTCTAGCTTTCTGAATTTTAAAAGTAGGAATGTAAATCTTAGCAGCCAGCCCATTTTAGGTTCAGCACCATGGATAGCGCTTGCTTATTGGAGGCTTACATTTACCCACCAATAAGCAAGCATAACCCAGGTTCTCAACCAAAATTGGGCTGGCTCCTATGCATCAAATTTCTGCTTTTTAAATAAAGATAGCAAGAGAACAAAGAAAAATTGATAATAGGAGAAAATTAGAAAATTGCTTAAAGGGACAGTCAACACCAGAATTTTTGTTGTTTTAAAAGATAGATAATCCCTTTATTACCAAATCCCCGTTTTTTCATAACCAACACAGTTATAATTATACACGTTTTACCTCTGTAATTACCTTCTGTCTAAGCCTCAGCAGACGGCCTTCTTATTTTAGTTCTTTTGACAAACTTGCATTTTAGCCAATCAGAGTTGTCTCCATGGTAAATTCATGTGCATGAGCTCAATGTTATCTATATGAAATACGTGAACTAATGCCCTCTAGTGGTGAAAAACTATCAAAATGCATTTAGATTAGAGGCGGCCTTTAAGGTCTAAGAAATTAGCATATTAACCACCTAGGTTTGGCTTTCAACTAAGAATACTAAGAGAACAAAGCAAAATTGGTGATAAAAGTAAATTGGAAAGTTGTTTAAAATTACATGCCCTATTTGAAACATGAAAAAAAAAATTTGGACTTGACTGTCCCTTTAAAATTGCATGCGCTATCTGAATTATGAAAGAAAAATTTGGGTTTATTGTCCCTTTAATTCTAAAAAAGCAAATGTCACCATTTTCACACTTACAAAAATGAGGAAAATCAATAAATCAACAACACACAT
Source organism: Bombina bombina (assembly GCF_027579735.1). Taxonomy (NCBI): domain Eukaryota; kingdom Metazoa; phylum Chordata; class Amphibia; order Anura; family Bombinatoridae; genus Bombina; species Bombina bombina. The sequence continues at coordinate 1,276,069,978 of NC_069499.1, forward strand.
GACATATACTTGTGATGTTTAGCTGAAGTTGACATAGGTCAACTTCAGGTATTGACCTAGGTACTGGCAGACAGTCTGCAGCTAAGAGATTTTATTTCTAGAAAGAAAAAAATAAAATATGTATATATATATATATATATATATATATATATATATATATATATATATATATATATATCAAATCAGAGGATAAGCACTAACAAGAAAATATGTCTACTAAATCTCAAAGAAGTAGTGATAAGTGCTAGAGACTATGGTGTACTACTACCAATTACACCAGAAAATAGAATAAATATAAATATTAGACTCTGCACTCAATATGAATAAATAATGAAATGCAAACATGTGCAAAAATAAGGAAATATTTTAATATTCACAACGAAAAAAATAATAACAAAATGTTGTAGCATACACCAAATCACAATACCACAAACATCCATACAACCATACATACAAACTGGGCGTACCCAGTTATTAAGCAAATATGGAGTGGAGGAGGTCAGATAGAGAGCAAACAAGCAAGCCCAGGTTATATATGCAAAACCATGGGAAGATCTGTACAGGATACAAGCACTTTGAGGCAGTTCATGCAATATGGGCAGTTCATGCAATAGCAAAGAAAGCAATGATTAGGTAGCTGATAATTGCAGATGTAAAAGATGCAGCAAAGAATCACAGATGAAGGAGTTCATACACTTTAGAAAGTTCATACGTCCCACAGATGGTAAACGTTATCAGGATAACACGTTATATCAGGTATCACCAAGATGTAATAAAGTGTTTCCTTTTCCATGTAAACTTTGTTGCCAGATGTATGTTAACTTTGCAGATGTGTAATATTGCCACTCCGGCACTCAAGGACACAAGTCCGCCGTGAGGATAAAGAACTGTGTAAATGTAGGGCTCTCAGAGCGATCTCACCCAAACCGTGTCTGGCATGTAGCAGAGAGCGTCCGTGTCACAGGTAACAGAGGTAACAGTGGTGATTCAAGCTGTAATCTGCATCAATCAAAGTCAGGCCTGACTGGTGGATTTGACGTCATACGCCAAGAGAATTGGATACTCACATGCTGCATTGGGTCGCTGACACTTTGATTGATGCAGATTACAGCTTGAATCACCACTGTTACCTCTGTTACCTGTGACACGGACGCTCTGGATGATTTAAACATTTCCGCCAATAGGAATGCAAGGTACCCCAATAAATATGGGGTACCTTGCATTCAATCTTCAGTGTGTGATGGACGATCACATGAAAAGGAGCCTCCATGCCGCTGAGGACTGCCGCCGCCGAGGAACGCTGCTGTTGAGGACCGCCGCTAAGGATCCACGCATCGGGATGCCGCCTTTGCTCCGGATAAAGATAGAAGATGATGGAGCTGCCTGGAAGAAGACCTTCTCTACTGGACTTTAGGAACGGTAACTACCTATTTGGGGCTTAGTGTGGGATTTTTTTTTTTTTTTTAAGATTAGGGAATTAATGGGCTGGAAAAGATCTGATTGCCCTTTTAAGTGCAATGCCCATACAAATGCTCCTTTAAGGGCAATGGGTACTTTAGGTTTTTTTTAGTGTTAGTTTTTTTATTTTGGGGGGTTTGGTGGGTGGGGAGTTTTACTATTAGGGGGGATTTAGTTTTTAAATGTAAAAGAGCTGTTTAACTTAGGGCAATGCCCTTCAAAAGGTCATTTTAAGGGCTATTGGTAGTTTAGGGGGTGTTTTTATTTTGGGGTGGCTTTTTTTAATTTTTTGTAATTTAAGATTCTTTTTTTGTAATTTAATGTTAGGTTTTATTTTAATGGAACTTAGTATTGGGTTAATTTAGGGGGTGTTAGGTTAGGGGGCTTAGTAATTAAATTAGTTATTTGTGGGGGGTTGGTGGTTTAGGAGTTAATAGGTTAATTAGGTTTATTGCGATGTGGGGGTTTGGCAGTTTAGGGGTTAATAGGTTAATTAGGTTTATTGTGATGTTGGGGGTTGGTGGTTTAGGGGTTCATAGGTTAATTAGGTTTATTGCGATGTGAGGGATTGCGGTTAAGGGGTTAATATTTTAATTATGTTATTTGCAGATTAGGGGTTAATTACTTTATTATTTTGCAATGTGGGAGTTTGTGGTTCAGGTGTTTTTTAATACTTCGGTCTGGAGGTTACGTTTTTTTATTATACTTTGTGCGGGCGGGTAGGTTTTTCATGTTATACTTCGTGCGGGTGGTTACGTGTTTTTTTATCTATTTCTTGCGGACGGTTACATGTTTTTCGATATTTCGTGAAGGCGGTTGCATGTTTTTTTTTAGCCTTCTGGTTTGTCTACGCTGCATCCCGGTGGATTCTTTTGACTGCACACGCAGCCAACATTCTTTTGGCTGCCTCGCCCAGCCAACATTCCTTTGAGGATGCATGCGCAACTGGCGACACTGACAGACGCATTACAAACGCGATTATAGTATAGATACTTATGTAGTGTAGATCCCTCCTCACAAAATACTGTGTGTCATAGTACCTACGTCCAATTGGTGCAAAGAGTTAACAAGGCAAGTAACAATTTTGTGTTATTGGAAGAAACATTTTGCGATTGTGATCACTGGAAAAACACAGTGACAAAATCTAATAATTTATCTACAAAAATACCCATGGGGTCCATTTATGAAGCAGCGGATGCCTGAAGTGGAAGTTAAGAAGCAGCGGACGTAAGACCGCTGTTCCTTAACTCATCCGCCACCTCTGAGGCGGCGGACAGCAATCAGCACGATCGGATACGATCAGGTTGATTGACACCCCTGATAGCGGCCAATTTCACAAGTAATGCTTGTGCAATATTAAATGCTGACAGCGTATGCTGTCGGCATTTAGTGATGCCGAGCAGACATTATACGCTACAGCGAATCATGACTGTCTGGCACTTGATAAATTGGCCCCATTGACTACACTTTTATATTCTCATTGAGCTCCAATGTAGTGGAAAAGTGCCTTAATGTTTCTAACTTAGATTGTGTTATCATTGTAGATTGACAGTCTAACATGATGTCTGCAAGGTGAATAACATCAATAAAATTTCATATAGAGTTTACATACATCTTTAAACCCATGTGGTATTTCTCACGCTACTATAGGGCTCGATTTATCAAACAAAAGCTGAATTCTCCTTGTAATTCTCCTTGTGTTCTCCTTAGCTCTTCTTTAGAGAAAACATTTTTTTATTTGCGCTTCTCCATAGGAGAGCTGAGGAGATCTGAGGATAAATTTCTCTAATCAGATTAGTACCTGCACCTTATTTATCATTGAAAATAAGCAACTATTCTCCATGCAAGTCATATTTAAACCAATAGAAATATTTATACAGCCCCCCTAGTAGCTTTGGTAAAGCCCCTCTTCAACAAACTGTCATGTAAGAAAATAGATCTACATTTTCATTGTTTTTGTGCTTCAATTTTAGCGCTACTTTTATATCTTATTTTTATGCCCCAATAGATAGAATTTTTGTGCTCTGGTATATATTATTTTTGTGCTCCATTATACACTTTTTTAACACCCCAATACTATACATATTATTTTTGCATTCCAATATAAATTATTATTGTGCTCCAATCAACATTATTATTGCTCTATGTTATATATTATATTTGCACCTTGTAGAGCCCTTTTTTTGTAACATTGCTTCTACAACTGGTAGAGAACAGATTTCTAAAGCTGTTCTCCACAGTAGTTATGGAGAACTTTAATGCACTCATTTGCAGGAAAACTTTCAGTTCTCTATAGGAAAATCTAAATGATAAATTTGTAACTACGAGAATTAATGAGCAGTGCTATATGAAATACGACTAAAATGATTTAATTTAACCCTTTTTGAGCACTTGGGGCTCGGTTTATCAGTCATTTGGGGAATTCTCCTTTCTGTTCTCCTATCAGTCCTCCGCAGCTCTCCTTAGGAGAGGCACACATATGCGCCCGTATTTAGCATAAAAAAGTTGTTTTTTGTCTATAGGAGAGCTGAGGAGAAATAATGATAAATTTCTCCAGTCGGATCTTCTCCTTATTTATCACTAAAAATAAGCAACTATTCTCCATGTCAATCATATACAGGGAGTGCAGAATTATTAGGCAAATGAGTATTTTGACCACATCATCCTCTTTATGCATGTTGTCTTACTCCAAGCTGTATAGGCTCGAAAGCCTACTACCAATTAAGCATATTAGGTGATGTGCATCTCTGTAATGAGAAGGGGTGTGGTCTAATGACATCAACACCCTATATCAGGTGTGCATAATTATTAGGCAACTTCCTTTCCTTTGGCAAAATGGGTCAAAAGAAGGACTTGACAGGCTCAGAAAAGTCAAAAATAGTGAGATATCTTGCAGAGGGATGCAGCACTCTTAAAATTGCAAAGCTTCTGAAGCGTGATCATCGAATAATCAAGCGTTTCATTCAAAATAGTCAACAGGGTCGCAAGAAGCGTGTGGAAAAACCAAAGCGCAAAATAACTGCCCATGAACTGAGAAAAGTCAAGCGTGCAGCTGCCAAGATGCCACTTGCCACCAGTTTGGCCATATTTCAGAGCTGCAACATCACTGGAGTGCCCAAAAGCACAAGGTGTGCAATACTCAGAGACATGGCCAAGGTAAGAAAGGCTGAAAGACGACCACCACTGAACAAGACACACAAGCTGAAACGTCAAGACTGGGACAAGAAATATCTCATATTTCACTGATTTTTCTAAGGTTTTTTGGACTGATGAAATGAGAGTGAGTCTTGATGGGCCAGATGGATGGGCCCGTGGCTGGATTGGTAAAGGGCAGAGAGCTCCAGTCCGACTCAGACGCCAGCAAGGTGGAGGTGGAGTACTGGTTTGGGCTGGTATCATCAAAGATGAGCTTGTGGGGCCTTTTCGGGTTGAGGATGGAGTCAAGCTCAACTCCCAGTCCTACTGCCAGTTTCTGGAAGACACCTTCTTCAAGCAGTGGTACAGGAAGAAGTCTGCATCCTTCAAGAAAAACATGATTTTCATGCAGGCCAATGCTCCATCACACGCGTCCAAGTACTCCACAGCGTGGTTGGCAAGAAAGGGTATAAAAGAAGAAAATCTAATGACATGGCCTCCTTGTTCACCTGATCTGAACCCCATTGAGAACCTGTGGTCCATCATCAAATGTGAGATTTACAAGGAGGGAAAACAGTACACCTCTCTGAACAGTGTCTGGGAGGCTGTGGTTGCTGCTGCACACAATGTTGATGGTGAACAGATCAAAACACTGACAGAATCCATGGATGGCAGGCTTTTGAGTGTCCTTGCAAAGAAAGGTGGCTATATTGGTCACTGATTTGTTTTTGTTTTGTTTTTGAATGTCAGAAATGTATATTTGTGAATATTGAGATGTTATATTGGTTTCACTGGTAAAAATTAATAATTGAAATGGGTATATATTTGTTTTTTGTTAAGTTGCCTAATAATTATGCACAGTAATAGTCACCTGCACACACAGATATCCCCCTAAAATAGCTATAACTAAAAACAAACTAAAAACTACTTCCAAAACTATTTAGCTTTGATATTAATGAGTTTTTTGGGTTCATTGAGAACATGGTTGTTGTTCAATAATAAAATTAATCCTCAAAAATACAACTTGCCTAATAATTCTGCACTCCCTGTATAAACCAATAGAAATCTTTATACAGCCTTTCTAGTAACTTTGTTAACGCCCCTCTTCAGCAAACATTCATTTATGAAAATAGATCTACATTTTCATTCGCCTAGATTACGAGTTTTGCGTTAACAGGGGTGCGGTGCTAACGAGCATTTTATGCTCACCGCTCACCTACAGACAACGCTGGTATTACAGATTTTTACAAACCCTGCGTTAGCCGCAGAAAAGTGAGCGGAGAGCAAAATTTAGCTCCACATCTCACCTCAATACCAGCGCTGCTTACAGTAGCGGTGAGCTGGCAAAATGTGCTTATGCATGATTTCCCCATAGGAATCAATGGGGGAGAGCTGGCTGAAAAAAAACCTAACACCTGCAAAAAAGCAGCATAAAGCTCCTAACGCAGCCCCATTGATTCCTATGGGGAAATAAAATGTATGTCTACACCTAACACCCTAACATGAACCCCGAGTCTAAACACCCCTAATCATACACTTTGTAACCCCTTATCTGCTGCCCCCGACATCGCCGACACCTACATTATATTATTAACCCCTAATCTGCCGATCCGGACACTGCCGCCACCTACATTATATTTATTAACCCCTAATCTGCTGCCCCCAACATCGTCAACACCTACATTATTTTTATTAACCCCTAATCTGCTGCCCCCAATGTCGCCACCACCTACCTACACTTATTAACCACTAATCTGCCGCCCCTAACGTCACTGCCACTATATTAAAGTTCTTAACCCCTAAACCTAAGTCTAACCCTAACCCTAACAACCCCTAACTAAAATATAATTAAAATAAATCTAAATAAAATAACTACAATTAACTAAATTATTCCTATTTAAAACTAAATACTTATCTATAAAATAAACCCTAAGCTAGCTACAAATATAACTAATAGTTACATTGTAGCTAGCTTAGGATTTATTTTTATTTTACAGGCAACTTTGTATTTATTTTAACTAGGTAGAATAGTTATTAAATAGTTATTAACTATTTAATAGCTATCTAGTTAAAATAAAGTCAAATTTACCTGTAAAATAAAACCTAACCTAAGTTACATTTATACCTAACACTACACTATAATTAAATTAATTCCCTAAATTAACTACAATTAAATACAATTAAATACAATTATCTAAAGTACGAAAAAATCCTATTGGCTGATGCAATCGGCCAATAGGCTTGAGCTCGCATTCTATTGGCTGATTGGAACAGACAATAGGATTGAACTTCAATCCTATTGGCTGATTGCATCAGCCAATAGGATTTTTTCTACCTTAATTCCAATTGGCTGATAGAATTCTATCAGCCAATCGAAATTGAAGGGACGCCATCTTGGATGACGTGACTTAAAGGAACCGTCATTTAGTAAGAAGACGTCGAAAGAAGAGGATGTTCCGCGTCGGATGTCTTGAAGATGGACCCGTTCCGCGCTGGATGGATGAAGATAGAAGATGCCGTCTGGATGAAGACTTCTGCCCTTCTGGAGGACCTCTTCTACCCGGCTTGGATGAAGACATCTGCCCATCTGGAGGACCTCGTCTTCCCGGCTTGGATGAAGACTTCTGCCCATCTGGAGGATCACCTCGCCCGGCTTCGTTGAGGACTTCGGCCCGGTTGGGTGAAGACTTAACAAGGTAGGGTGATCTTCAAGGGGTTAGTGTTAGGTTTTATTAAGGGGGGATTGGGTGGGTTTTGTGGGTGGTGGGTTTTAATGTTGGGGGGGTATTGTAAAAAATTTTTACAGGTAAAAGAGCTGATAACTTTGGGGCAATGCCCCGCAAAAGGCCCTTTTAAGGGCTATTTGTAATTTAGTGTAGGGTAGGACTTTTTATTATTTTTGGGGGCTTTTTTATTTTATTAGGGGGATTAGATTAGGTGTAATTAGTTTAAAAAACTTGTAATTATTTTCTGTAATTTTAGTGGGGTTCATTTAATTATAGTGTAGTGTTAGGTGTCATTGTAACTTAGGTTAGGTTTTATTTTACAGGTAAATTTGACTTTATTTTAACTAGGTAGCTATTAAATAGTTAATAACTATTTAATAACTATTCTACCTAGTTAAAATAAATACAAAGTTGCCTGTAAAATAAAAATAAATCCTAAGCTAACTACAATGTAACTATTAGTTATATTGTAGCTATCTTAGGGTTTATTTTATAGGTAAGTATTTAGTTTTAAATAGGAATAATTTAGTTAATTGTAGTTATTTTATTTAGATTTATTTAAATTATATTTAAGTTAGGGGGTGTTAGGGTTAGGTTTAGACTTAGATTTAGGGGTTAATAGATTTTAATATAGTTCAGCAATATTGGGGGCGGAAGATTAGGGGTTAAGAAATGTAGGTAGGTGTCGGTGATGTTAGGTACGGCAGATTAGGGGCTAATAAAATGTAACTAGTGTTTGCGATAAGGGAGTGCAGCGGTTTAGGGGTTAATATATTTTTTATAGTGGCGGCGATGTCCGCTTCGGCAGATTAGCGGTTAAAATTTTTATTTTAGTGTTTGCGATGTGGGGGGGGGGGCCTCGGTTTAGGGGTTAATAGGTAGTTTATGGGTGTTAGTGTACTTTTTAGCACTTTAGTTAAGAGTTTTATGCTACTGACTTTAAAATGCGGTACCAGTCTTGACAGGAGAGGGTCTACTGCTCACTTTTTGGAAGACTTGTAATACCGGCATTAGGCAAATCCCATTGAAAAAATAGGATACGCAATTGACGTAAGTGGATTTGCTGTATTTTCGAGTCTGGCCAAAAAAGTGAGCGGTGGGCCTGTCATTTCAAGACTCGTAATACCAGCGGGCGTTAAAAAGCAGCGTTGGGACCTCTCAAAGCTGCTTTTAAAGGCTAACGCAAGACTCGTAATCTATGCGATTGTTTTTATGCCCCAATAGATATAATTTTTGTGCTCTGTTATATATTATTTTGGTGCTCTATTATATATTTTTTTCACTCCATCATAAATTATTATTGCACTCCAATAGCCATTATTATTGTGCTTTGATATAGATAATTTTTGCACCTTGTAGAGCCCTTTATTTGTGTGCAACTGCATCTACAATTGGTAGAGAATAGATTTCTAATGCTGTTCTCCAATGTAGCTATGGAGAACTTTAAGGCAGGAACTTGCAGGAGAACTTTCAGTCCTCCACAGGAGAATATAAATGATAAATTTGTAACTAGGAGAAATGTGAGGAGAACTATATGAAATACAACTAAAAAGATCTAATTTAACCCTTTTTTTGGAGAACATGTTCTCCAAGGAGAGTGAGAACAAAGTAGGAGAATTTTACAGCCGAACTTGCCCAATTTTAGACGAATTTATGAATGATAAATAGGTAAATTATTACTCAGGAGAACTTTTAGGAGAAAATATAGGAGAATATGAATGATAAATCGAGCCCATAGAGTAGGATAATTTTACAATCAAACGCCCAATTTTAGGCACATTTTTTAATGATAAATAGGGGCATTATTTCTCATGCACATTTTTAGGAGAATATATAAGAGAATAGGAATGATAATTCGAGCTATATATGATGAGAGATAGGACTGTAACCATTTGTTCTCTCTAAATGGAGCAAACTCACATTTTACACCTACAACCTATGTGCCCCAGGAGTAAGGAGATGCAGTTATGTCAGCTCTAAATTCAACCAGTTTGTTTAAAGTGACAGAATTCTTCTAAAATATACTTTTTAAAGCCATGATAGAAGATCATATTCCTAACCCAGCATCTCTTGGCACACTGGTCTGACTCTACCTGCCTATGATAGTAATAGAGAATTAGGGCTTTATATGAACATATTTACAATAATGAAGTAACTTTTTTTATTTTTTTACTTTATTTTTTTAATTTAATATGGAACGCTTCACGAATTTGCGTGTCTTCCTTGCGCAGAGGCCATGCTAATCTTCTCTGTATTGTTCCAATTTTAGTATATGTGCTGCCAAAGCAAGCACTTTTTTTTAACTTTTTTATATACTTTAGTTAAGTGAGTAAATGTGAGGAGGTTAGGGTGTGTGGAACTCAGAATGCAAGAACACATAAACAGAACAATGAAGTCTTTTAAAAGCTTTACTGATTGATAAGCAAAAGAACAGTTGGCAGATCAAACTGAAGATCACAGAAACAGTAAGTTTGAACATAGTCTGAATGCAGAACACTAAAGTTCAATACAAAGTTCAGAAAAACATAATTTATGTAAGAACTTACCTGATAAATTCATTTCTTTCATATTAGCAAGAGTCCATGAGCTAGTGACGTATGGGATATACATTCCTACCAGGAGGGGCAAAGTTTCCCAAACCTTAAAATGCTTATAAATACACCCCTCACCACACCCACAATTCAGTTTAACGAATAGCCAAGAAGTGGGGTGATAAGAAAAAAAGTGCGAAAGCATATAAAATAAGGAATTGGAATAATTGTGCTTTATACAAAAAAATCATAACCACCACAAAAAAGGGCGGGCCTCATGGACTCTTGCTAATATGAAAGAAATGAATTTATCAGGTAAGTTCTTACATAAATTATGTTTTCTTTCATGTAATTAGCAAGAGTCCATGAGCTAGTGACGTATGGGATAATGACTACCCAAGATGTGGATCTTTCCACACAAGAGTCACTAGAGAGGGAGGGATAAAATAAAGACAGCCAATTCCTGCTGAAAATAATCCACACCCAAAATAAAGTTTAATGAAAAACATAAGCAGAAGATTCAAACTGAAACCGCTGCCTGAAGTACTTTTCTACCAAAAACTGCTATAGAAGAAGAAAATACAACAAAATGGTAGAATTTGGTAAAAGTATGCAAAGAGGACCAAGTTGCCGCTTTGCAAATCTGATCAACCGAAGCTTCATTCCTAAACGCCCAGGAAGTAGAAACTGACCTAGTAGAATGAGCTGTAATCCTATGAGGCGGAGTCTTACCCGACTCAACATAGGCAAGATGAATTAAAGATTTCAACCAAGATGCCAAAGAAATGGCAGAAGTTTTCTGGCCTTTCTAAAACCGGAAAAGATAACAAATAAAGTAGAAGTCTTTCGGAAAGACTTAGTAGCTTCAACATAATATTTCAAAGCTCTAATAACATCCAAAGAATGCAACGATTTCTCCTTAGAATTCTTAGGATTAGGACATAATGAAGGAACCACAATGTCTCTACTAATGTTGTTGGAATTCACAACTTAGGTAAAAATTCAAAAGAAGTTCGCAACACCGCCTTATCCTGATGAAAAATCAGAAAAGGAGACTCACAAGAAAGAGCAGATAATTCAGAAACTCATCTGGCAGAAGAGATGGCCAAAAGGAACAAAACTTTCCAAGAAAGTAATTTAATATCCAATGAATGCATAGGTTCAAATGGAGGAGCTTGAAGAGCCCTCAGAACCAAATTCAAACTCCAAGGAGGAGAAATTGACTTAATGACAGGCTTTATACGAACCAAAGCTTGTACAAAACAATGAATATCAGGAAGAATAGCAATCTTTCTGTGAAAAAGAACAGAAAGAGCAGAGATTTGACCTTTCAAGGAACTTGCGGACAAACCCTTATCTAAACCATCCTGAAGAAACTGTAATATTCTCGGTATTCTAAAAGAATGCCAAGAAAAATGATGAGAAAGACACCAAGAAATACAAGTCTTCCAGACTCTATAATATATCTCTCTGGATACAGATTTACGAGCCTGTAACATAGTATTAATCACAGAGTCAGAGAAACCTCTTTGACCAAGAATCAAGCGTTCAGTCTCCATACCTTTAAATTTAAGGATTTCAGATCCTGATGGAAAAAAGGACCTTGAGACAAAAGGTCTGGTCTTAACGGAAGAGTCCACGGTTGGCAAGAGGCCATCCGGACAAAATCCGCATACCAAAACCTGTGAGGCCATGCCGGAGCTACCAGCAGAACAAACGAGCATTCCTTCAGAATCTTGGAGATTACTCTTGGAAGAAGAACTAGAGGCGGAAAGATATAGGCAGGATGATACTTCCAAGGAAGAGATAATGCATCCACTGCCTCCGCCTGAGGATCCCGGGATCTGGACAGATACCTGGGAAGTTTCTTGTTTAGATGAGAAGCCATCAGATCTATTTCTGGAAGTTCCCACATTTGAACAATCTGAAGAAATACCTCTGGGTGAAGAGACCATTCGCCCGGATGCAACGTTTGGCGACTGAGATAATCCGCTTTCCAATTGTCCATACCTGGGATATGAACCGCAGAGATTAGACAGGAGCTGGATTCCGCCCAAACCAAAATTCGAGATACTTCTTTCATAGCCAGAGGACTGTGAGTCCCTCCTTGATGATTGATGTATGCCACAGTTGTGACATTATCTATCTGAAAACAAATGAACAACTCTCTCTTCAGAAGAGGCCAAGACTGAAGAGCTCTGAAAATTGCACAGAGTTCCAAAATATTGATCGGAAATCTCACCTCCTGAGATTCCCAAACCCCTTGTGCCGTCAGATACCCCCACACAGCTCCCCAACCTGTAAGACTTGCATCTGTTGAGATTATAGTCCAGGTCGGAAGAACAAAGAAGCCCCCTGAACTAAACGATGGTGATCTGTCCACCATGTCAGAGAGTGTCGTAAAATCGGTTTAAAGATATTAATTGAGATATCTTTGAGTAATCCCTGCACCATTGGTTCAGCATACAGAGCTGAAGAGGTCGCATGTGAAAACGAGCAAAGGAGATCGCATCTGATGCGGCAGTCCTAAGACCCAACATTTCCATGCATAAGGCTACCAAAGGGAATGATTGTGACTGAAGGTTTTGACAAGCTGATATCAATGTTAAACTTCTCCTGTCTGACAAGGACAGAGTCATAGACACTGAATTTATCTAGAAACCTAAAAAGGTTACCCTTGTCTGAGGAATCAATGAACTGATTGGTAAATTGATCCTCCAACCATGAACTTGAAGAAACAACACAAGTCGATTCGTATGAGATTCTTCGAAAATGAGAAGACTGAGCAAGTACCAAGATATCGTCCAAATAAGGAAATACCAAAACCCTATTCTCTGATTACAGAAAGAAGGGCACCGAGAACCTTTGAAAAAAATTCTTGGAACTGAGGCTAGGCCAAACGGTAGAGCCACAAAACTGGTAATGCTTGTCTAAAAAGAGAATCTCAGACACGAAAAGTGATCTGGATGAATCGGAATATGCAGATACACATCCTGTAAATCTATTGTAGACATATAATGCCCTTGCTAAACAAAAGGCAGGATAGTCCTACAGTAACCATCTTGAATGTTGGTATCCTAACATAACGATTCAATAATGATAGATCCGGAACTGGTCTGAAGGAATTGACCTTCTTTGGTACAATGAAGAGATAAAATAAAACCCCAGCCCCTGTTCCAGAACTGGAACTGGCAAAAATACTCCAGCCAACTCTAGATCTGAAACACATTTCAGAAATGCTGAGCCTTTGCTGTGTTAACTGGGACACGGGAAAGAAAAGAATCTCTTAGCAGGAGGCCTTAACTTGAAGCCAATTCTGTACCTTTCTGAAACAATGTTTCTGAAACCAGAGATTAAGAACGGAATTGATCCAAATTTCTTTGAAGAAAACGTAATCTGCCCCATACCAGCAGAGCTGGAATAAGGGCCGCACCTTCATAGGTACTTAGGAGCTGGCTATAGGTTTCTATAAGGCTTGGATATATTCCAAACTGGAAATAGTTTCCAAACTGATACCGCTCCTGAGGATGAAGGATCAGGCTTTTGTTCCTTGTTGTGAGGAAAGGAACGAAAATGATTATTTACCCTGGAAAGAAAGGGAAAGCAAAGTTGACTTAGAAGACATGTCAGCATTCCAAGTTTAATCCATAAAGCTTTTCTAGCTAAAATAGCTAGAGACATATACCTGACATCAACTCTAATGATATCAAAAGATGGTATCACCAATAAAATTATTAGCATGTTATAGAATAATAATAATGCTATAAAATTATGATCTGTTACTTGTTGCGCTAAAGCTTCTAACCAAAAAGTTGAAGCTGCAGCAACATCCGCTAAAAATATAGCAGGTCTAAGAAGATTACCTGAACATAAGGAAGCTTTTCTTAGAAAGGATTCAAATTTTCCTATCTAAAGGATCCTTAAATTAAGTACTATCTGCCGTAGGAATAGTAATACATTAGCAGGAGTAGAGACAGTCCCATAACCTTAGGGATTTTTGTCCCAAAAAACTCTAATCTGTCAGATGGCACAGGATATAATTTGCTTAAACGTCTAGAAGGAGTAAATAAATTACCCAAATTATTCCATTCCCTGGAAATTACTTCAGAAATAGCATCAGGGAGATAAAACACTTCTGGAATAACTACAGGAGATTTTAAAACCTTATTTAAACGTTTACATTTAGTATCAAGAGGACCAGAATCCTCTATTTCTAATGCAAATAACACTTCTTTAAGTAAAGAACGAATAAATTCCATCTTGAACAAATACAAAGATTTATCAGCATCAACCTCTGAGACAGAAACCTCTGAACCAGAAGAACCATTATCAGTATCAGAATGATGATGTTCATTTAAAAATTCATCTGAAAAAAGAGAAGTTTTAAAAGACTTTTATGTATACTAGAAGGAGAAATAACAGACATAGCCTTCTTAATGGATTTAAAAAATAAAATCTCTTATGTTATCAGGAACACTCTGAAAATTAGATGTTGACGGAACAGCAACAGGTAATGTAACAGTACTAAAGGAAATTTTATCTGCATTAATAAGTTTGACATGACATGCAATACAAATAACAGCTGGAGAAACAGATACCAAAAGTTTATAGCAGATACACTTAGCTTGGTAGCTCCAGCACTGTGCAGTGATTTTCCTGAAGTATCTTCTGACTCAGTTGCAACGTGGAACATCTTGCAATATGTAAAAGAAAAAAACAACATATAAAGCAAAATTGATCAAATTCCTTAAATGACAGTTTCAGGAATGGGAAAAAAATGCCAGTGAACAAGCTTCTAGCAACCAGAAGCAATAAATAATGAGACTTAAATAATGTGGAGACAAAAATGACGCCCATATTTTTTAGCGCCAAAAAAGACGCCCACACTATTTGGCGCCTAAATGCTTTTGGCGCCAAAAATGATGCCACATCCGGAACGCCGACATTTTTGACGCAAAAAAAACGTCAAAAAATGACGCAACTTCCGGCGACACGTATGACGCCGGAAACAGAAAAAAAATTTTGCGCCAAAAAAGTCTGCGCCAAGAATGACGCAATAAAATGAAGCATTTTCTGCCCCCGCGAGCCTAACAGCCCACAGGGAAAAAGTCAAAATTTTTAAGGTAAGAAAAAATGATTGAAACAAATGCATTTATCCCAAATATGAAACTGACTGTCTGAAAAATAAGGAAAGTTGAACATTCTGAGTCAAGGCAAATAAATGTTTGAATACATATATTTAGAACTTTATAAATAAAGTGCCCAACCATAGCTTAGAGTGTCACAGAAAATAAGATTTACTTACCCCAGGACACTCATCTACATGTTTGTAGAAAGCCAAACCAGTACTGAAACGAGAATCAGCAGAGGTAATGGTATATATAAGAGTATATCGTCGATCTGAAAAGGGAGGTAAGAGATGAATCTCTACGACCGATAACAGAGAACCTATGAAATAGACCCCGTAGAAGGAGATCACTGCATTCAAATAGGCAATACTCTCCTCACATCCCTCTGACATTCACTGCACGCTGAGAGGAAAACCGGGCTCCAACTTGCTGCGGAGCGCATATCAACGTAGAATCTAGCACAAACTTACTTCACCACCTCCATCGGAGGCAAAGTTTGTAAAACTGAATTGTGGGTGTGGTGAGGGGTGTATTTATAGGCATTTTAAGGTTTGGGAAACTTTGCCCCTCCTGGTAGGAATGTATATCCCATACGTCACTAGCTCATGGACTCTTGCTAATTACATGAAAGAAACTTAAGTATGTTGCAAAAACAATAAGGATGAGGTTGTCACGGAATACCTGGTAGATATAGCAAGTGCAGCTTGGTTTGAGGAAGGTTGTCACTGGTATAGTAGATACAGGGTTCTCAGCAGGCACATGTATCAAACAAGACTGTTTGGCTTTCAAGAACCAGGTTAGCATACGCAGTTATAAGGTAAGTAAGCTTGATCTCTGGAACAAGGTAAGCATACACAGGTGTCAGGTAAGTAAGCTTGATCTCTGGAACAAGGTGAGCACACACAGCTACAACATAAGTATGTTTGGTCTCTGGAGCAATGGTGAGCAAGGTGAGCATACACAGGTATCAGGTAAGTATGCTTGGTCTCTGGAACGGTGAGCATATGCAGGTACGGGGTAAGTATGATTGGTCTCTGGAGCGAGGTAAGCATACACAGGTATAAGGTACGTATGCTTGGTCACAGGAGCAAGGTAAGCATACACAGGTATCGGGTAAGTATGCTTGGTCTATGGAAAAAGGTGAGTATAGGCAGGTACAAGGTAAGTATGCTTGGTCTCTGGAGCAAGGTGAGCATACAGAGGTATCATGTAAGTATGCTTGGTCTCTGGAACAAGGTTAGCATATGCAGGTACAAGGTAAGTATGCTTGGTCTCTGGAACAGGAACAACAAAGTAAAGGCAATAACTTAGCCCAGAATGAAGGGCAGAGTGAGCTTTTATAGGAACTCCCACACCTAAGTCCTCCAGAAATACTAATATAGTATATGATAAGAAACCTTGGGGTGTACTTAAATATGTACTTAATTATATTTTATTTTGTGTGTTTGACATGAAATTTGTTGCAAGAATAGAAACTGCAGACCAGGCTTTACTTCCTTTATAGAAGCAAGGATAGAGATTTATGCATAATTATAAAGGTAACATGAATAGAGACAAGGGGCTAGATTTATTAATCTGTGAATGGAGCTGTTTCCGTGCGAGCCTTAAGGCTCGCCGAAAAAAAAAGTTAAGAAGCAGTGGTCATAAGACAGCTGCTCCTTAACTCATCCGCCACCCCTAAGGTGGCGGACAGCAGTCATCCCGATCAGATACGATCGGGATGATTGACAACCCTCTGCTAGCTGCCGATTGGCCACGAATGTGCAGGGTGCGGCATTGCACAAGCATTTCACCAGAAATGCTTGTGCAATGTTAAATGCCGACAGAGTAGAGTAAAAGAGATTGGGGCGATCAAATATTTTTTATACCAGAGAAATAATAACTTTGATAATCATACAGAGTTGTTTTTGGAATTGGCTTTGAATAATATATTTTTTTTACATTTGATGATTGTTTTTTTCCTTTAGACTCTTTTAGACTCTTTCATTATGTTTATATCCTTAGGAAGGCAAAAGAAAAATAATAGTTATTGGAGAAAAAGTTACTTTCTGGTATAGAAACTAATTCATCCAAAAAACAACTCTACTCCAAAACCTTAAAATCTTAGGGCAATACCAAAAGTAGTGTAAAGTATCTTCTTTGGGGTATGTGCAGTGATAACATCTGCCCATATATTTTTTAAAATTTTCCAATAATGCAAAACTGAGGAGTATTGGTACAAGGTTTGTGCAATCGTTACATACAATAAGTAAATTTGAGGCATAGGGGCCCATTTATCAAGCTCTGAACGGAGCTTGAGGGCTCGTGTTTCTGGCGAGTCTTCAGACTCGCCATAAACAGCAGTTATGAAGCAGCAGTCTAAAGACCGCTGCTCCATAACCCTGTCCGCCTGCTTTGATTAGGAGGACAGGAATCGCCGGAAATCAACCCGATCGAGTACGATCGGGTTGATTGACACCTCCCTGCTGGCGACCGATTGGCCGCGAGTCAGCAGGGGGTGGCATTGCACCAGCAGCTCTTGTGAGCTGCTGGTGTAATGTTAAATGCGGAGAGCAGATTGCTCTCCGCATTCAGCGAGGTCTTGCGGACCTGATCTGCACTGTCAGATAAGGTCCGCAAGACCTTTAATAAATAGGCCCCATAGTCTCTTCAAAGTCCTTGAGCAACATTTAGTGGAATAAATTCTTCACATCGGTTGCCCATACATTTTTTTATCCCATTTATAAATGGTCGATGGGGTGATATATGAAAAGTTTAGAAGTTTACTATGGCCTAGATTTAGAGTTTGGCGGTAGCCGTGAAAACCAGCGTTAGAGGCTCCTAACGCTGGTTTTAGGCTACCGCCGGTATTTGGAGTCAGTCAGGAAAGCGTCTAACGCTCACTTTTCAGCCGCGACTTTTCCATACCGCAGATCCCCTTACGTCAATTGCGTATCCTATCTTTTCAATGGGATCTTTCTAACTCCGGTATTTAGAGTCGTGTCTGAAGTGAGCGTTAGAAATCTAACGAATAAACTCCAGCCGCAGAAAAAAGTCAGTAGTTAAGAGCTTTCTGGGTTTATAAAGCTCTTAACTACTGTGCTCTAAAGTACACTAACACCCATAAACTACCTATGTACCCCTAAACCGAGGTCCCCCCACATCGCCGCCACTAGATTAAATTTTTTTTAACCCCTAATCTGCTGACCGCCACCTACGTTATACTTATGTACCCCTAATCTGCTGCCCCTAGCACCGCCGACCCCTGTATTATATTTATTAACCCCTAACCTGCCCCCCACAACGTCGCCGCCAGCTACCTACAATAATTAACCCCTAATCTGCTGACCGCAAAGCGCCGCTACTTACGTTATCCTTATGTACCCCTAATCTGCTGCCCCTAACACCGCCGACCCCTATATTATATTTATTAACCCCAAATCTGCCCCCCACTGGAGCAATGGTGAGCAAGGTGAGCATACACAGGTATCAGGTAAGTATGCTTGGTCTCTGGAACGGTGAGCATATGCAGGTACGGGGTAAGTATGATTGGTCTCTGGAGCGAGGTAAGCATACACAGGTATAAGGTACGTATGCTTGGTCACAGGAGCAAGGTAAGCATACACAGGTATCGGGTAAGTATGCTTGGTCTATGGAAAAAGGTGAGTATAGGCAGGTACAAGGTAAGTATGCTTGGTCTCTGGAGCAAGGTGAGCATACAGAGGTATCATGTAAGTATGCTTGGTCTCTGGAACAAGGTTAGCATATGCAGGTACAAGGTAAGTATGCTTGGTCTCTGGAACAGGAACAACAAAGTAAAGGCAATAACTTAGCCCAGAATGAAGGGCAGAGTGAGCTTTTATAGGAACTCCCACACCTAAGTCCTCCAGAAATACTAATATAGTATATGATAAGAAACCTTGGGGTGTACTTAAATATGTACTTAATTATATTTTATTTTGTGTGTTTGACATGAAATTTGTTGCAAGAATAGAAACTGCAGACCAGGCTTTACTTCCTTTATAGAAGCAAGGATAGAGATTTATGCATAATTATAAAGGTAACATGAATAGAGACAAGGGGCTAGATTTATTAATCTGTGAATGGAGCTGTTTCCGTGCGAGCCTTAAGGCTCGCCGAAAAAAAAAGTTAAGAAGCAGTGGTCATAAGACAGCTGCTCCTTAACTCATCCGCCACCCCTAAGGTGGCGGACAGCAGTCATCCCGATCAGATACGATCGGGATGATTGACAACCCTCTGCTAGCTGCCGATTGGCCACGAATGTGCAGGGTGCGGCATTGCACAAGCATTTCACCAGAAATGCTTGTGCAATGTTAAATGCCGACAGAGTAGAGTAAAAGAGATTGGGGCGATCAAATATTTTTTATACCAGAGAAATAATAACTTTGATAATCATACAGAGTTGTTTTTGGAATTGGCTTTGAATAATATATTTTTTTTACATTTGATGATTGTTTTTTCCTTTAGACTCTTTTAGACTCTTTCATTATGTTTATATCCTTAGGAAGGCAAAAGAAAAATAATAGTTATTGGAGAAAAAGTTACTTTCTGGTATAGAAACTAATTCATCCAAAAAACAACTCTACTCCAAAACCTTAAAATCTTAGGGCAATACCAAAAGTAGTGTAAAGTATCTTCTTTGGGGTATGTGCAGTGATAACATCTGCCCATATATTTTTTAAAATTTTCCAATAATGCAAAACTGAGGAGTATTGGTACAAGGTTTGTGCAATCGTTACATACAATAAGTAAATTTGAGGCATAGGGGCCCATTTATCAAGCTCTGAACGGAGCTTGAGGGCTCGTGTTTCTGGCGAGTCTTCAGACTCGCCATAAACAGCAGTTATGAAGCAGCAGTCTAAAGACCGCTGCTCCATAACCCTGTCTGCCTGCTTTGATTAGGAGGACAGGAATCGCCGGAAATCAACCCGATCGAGTACGATCGGGTTGATTGACACCTCCCTGCTGGCGACCGATTGGCCGCGAGTCAGCAGGGGGTGGCATTGCACCAGCAGCTCTTGTGAGCTGCTGGTGTAATGTTAAATGCGGAGAGCAGATTGCTCTCCGCATTCAGCGAGGTCTTGCGGACCTGATCTGCACTGTCAGATAAGGTCCGCAAGACCTTTAATAAATAGGCCCCATAGTCTCTTCAAAGTCCTTGAGCAACATTTAGTGGAATAAATTCTTCACATCGGTTGCCCATACATTTTTTTATCCCATTTATAAATGGTCGATGGGGTGATATATGAAAAGTTTAGAAGTTTACTATGGCCTAGATTTAGAGTTTGGCGGTAGCCGTGAAAACCAGCGTTAGAGGCTCCTAACGCTGGTTTTAGGCTACCGCCGGTATTTGGAGTCAGTCAGGAAAGCGTCTAACGCTCACTTTTCAGCCGCGACTTTTCCATACCGCAGATCCCCTTACGTCAATTGCGTATCCTATCTTTTCAATGGGATCTTTCTAACTCCGGTATTTAGAGTCGTGTCTGAAGTGAGCGTTAGAAATCTAACGAATAAACTCCAGCCGCAGAAAAAAGTCAGTAGTTAAGAGCTTTCTGGGTTTATAAAGCTCTTAACTACTGTGCTCTAAAGTACACTAACACCCATAAACTACCTATGTACCCCTAAACCGAGGTCCCCCCACATCGCCGCCACTAGATTAAATTTTTTTTAACCCCTAATCTGCTGACCGCCACCTACGTTATACTTATGTACCCCTAATCTGCTGCCCCTAGCACCGCCGACCCCTGTATTATATTTATTAACCCCTAACCTGCCCCCCACAACGTCGCCGCCAGCTACCTACAATAATTAACCCCTAATCTGCTGACCGCAAAGCGCCGCTACTTACGTTATCCTTATGTACCCCTAATCTGCTGCCCCTAACACCGCCGACCCCTATATTATATTTATTAACCCCAAATCTGCCCCCCACAACGTCGCCTCCACCTGCCTACACTTATTAACCCCTAATCTGCCGAGCGGACCGCACCGCTATTATAATAAAGTTATTAACCCCTAATCCGCCTCACTAACCCTATAATAAATAGTATTAACCCCTAATCTGCCCTCCCTAACATCGCCGACACCTAACTTCAAACATTAAACCCTAATCTGCCGACTGGAGCTCACCGCTATTCTAATAAATTTATTAACCCCTAAAGCTAAGTCTAACCCTAACCCTAACACCCCCCTAAATTAAATATAATTTAAATCTAACGAAATAAATTAACTCTTATTAAATAAATTATTCCTATTTAAAGCTAAATACTTACCTGTAAAATAAATCCTAATATAGCTACAATATAAATTATATTTATATTATAGCTATTTTAGGATTTATATTTATTTTACAGGTAACTTTGTATTTATTTTAACCAGGTACAATAGCTAAAATAGTTAAAATAATTACAAAATTACCTGTAAAATAAATCCTAACCTAAGTTACAATTAAACCTAACACTACACTATCAATAAATTAATTAAATAAAATACCTACAATTACCTACAATTAAACCTAACACTACACTATCAATAAATTAATTAAATACAATATCTACAAATAAATACAATGAAATAAACTAACTAAAGTACAAAAAATAAAAAAGAACTAAGTTACAAAAAATAAAAAAATATTTACAAACATCAGAAAAATATTACAACAATTTTAAACTAATTACACCTACTCTAAGCCCCCTAATAAAATAACAAAGACCCCCAAAATAAAAAAATGCCCTACCCTATTCTAAATTACTAAAGTTCAAAGCTCTTTTACCTTACCAGCCCTGAACAGGGCCCTTTGCGGGGCATGCCCCAAAGAATTCAGCTCTTTTGCCTGTAAAAAAAACATACAATACCCCTCCCCAACATTACAACCCACCACCCACATACCCCTAATCTAACCCAAACCCCCCTTAAATAAACCTAACACTAAGCCCCTGAAGATCTTCCTACCTTATCTTCACCATACCAGGTTCACCGATCGATCCAGAAGAGCTCCTCCGATGTCCTGATCCAAGCCCAAGCGGGGGGCTGAAGATGTCCATGATCCGGCTGAAGTCATCATCCAAGCGGGAGCTGAAGAGGTCCATGATCCGGCTGAAGTCATCATCCAAGCGGGAGCTGAAGAGGTCCATGATCCGGCTGAAGTCTTCTATCAACGGCATCTTCAATCTTCTTTTTTCCGGATCCATCTTGCAGACCTCCGACGCGGAACATCCTGCTGGCCCGACGGACTATGGACGAATGAAGGCTCCTTTAAGGGACGTCATCCAAGATGGCGTCCCTCGAATTCCGATTGGCTGATAGGATTCTATCAGCCAATCGGAATTAAGGTAGGAAAATTCTGATTGGCTGATGGAATCAGCCAATCAGAATCAAGTTCTATCCGATTGGCCGATCAGATCAGCCAATCAGATTGAGCTTGCATTCTATTGGCTGATCGGAACAGCCAATAGAATGCAAGCTCAATCTGATTGGCTGATCGGATGAGGGACGCCATCTTGGATGACGTCCCTTAAAGGAGCCTTCATTCGTCGGTAGTCCGTCGGGCCAGCAGGATGTTCCGCGTCGGAGGTCTGCAAGATGGATCCGGAAGAAAGAAGATTGAAGATGCCGTTGATAGAAGACTTCAGCCGGATCATGGACCTCTTCAGCTCCCGCTTGGATGATGACTTCAGCCAGATCATGGACCTCTTCAGCTCCCGCTTGGATGATGACTTCAGCCGGATCATGGACATCTTCAGCCCCCTGCTTGGGCTTGGATCAGGACATCGGAGGAGCTCTTCTGGATCGATCGGTGAACCTGCTATGGTGAAGATAAGGTAGGAAGATCTTCAGGGGCTTAGTGTTAGGTTTATTTAAGGGGGGTTTGGGTTAGATTAGGGGTATGTGGGTGGTGGGTTGTAATGTTGGGGGGGGTATTGTATGTGTTTTTTTACAGGCAAAAGAGCTGAATTCTTTGGGGCATGCCCCGCAAAGGGCCCTGTTCAGGGCTGGTAAGGTAAAAGAGCTTTGAACTTTAGTAATTTAGAATAGGGTAGGGCATTTTTTTTATTTTGGGGGTCTTTGTTATTTTATTAGGGGGCTTAGAGTAGGTGTAATTAGTTTAAAATTGTTGTAATATTTTTCTGATGTTTGTAAATATTTTTTTATTTTTTGTAACTTAGTTCTTTTTTATTTTTTGTACTTTAGTTAGTTTATTTCATTGTATTTATTTGTAGATATTGTATTTAATTAATTTATTGATAGTGTAGTGTTAGGTTTAATTGTAACTTAGGTTAGGATTTATTTTACAGGTAATTTTGTAATTATTTTAACTATTTTAGCTATTGTAACTGGTTAAAATAAATACAAAGTTACCTGTAAAATAAATATAAATCCTAAAATAGCTATAATATAAATATAATTTATATTGTAGCTATATTAGGATTTATTTTACAGGTAAGTATTTAGCTTTAAATAGGAATAATTTATTTAAAAAGAGTTAATTAATTTCGTTAGATTTAAATTATATTTAACTTAGGGGGGTGTTAGTGTTAGGGTTAGACTTAGCTTTAGGGGTTAATACATTTATTAGAATAGCGGTGAGCTCCAGTCGGCAGATTAGGGGTTAATGTTTGAAGTTAGGTGTCGGCGATGTTAGGGAGGGCAGATTAGGGGTTAATACTATTTATTATAGGGTTAGTGAGGCGGATTAGGGGTTAATAACTTTATTATAGCGGTGCGGTCCGCTCGGCAGATTAGGGGTTAATAAGTGTAGGCAGGTGGAGGCGACGTTGTGGGGGGCAGATTAGGGGTTAATAAATATAATATAGGGGTCGGCGGTGTTAGGGGCAGCAGATTAGGGGTACATAGGGATAATGTAAGTAGCGGCGGTTTACGGAGCGGCAGATTAGGGGTTAAAAATAATATGCAGGGGTCAGCGATAGCAGGGGCGGCAGAATAGGGGTTAATAAGTGTAAGGTTAGGGGTGTTTAGACTCGGGGTACATGTTAGGGTGTTAGGTGCAGACGTAGGAGGTGTTTCCCCATAGACAACAATGGGGCTGCGTTAGGAGCTGAATGCGGCTTTTTTGCAGGTGTTAGGTTTTTTTTCAGCTCAAACAGCCCCATTGTTTTCTATGGGGGAATCGTGCACGAGCACGTTTTTGAGGCTGGCCGCGTCCGTAAGCAACTCTGGTATTGAGAGTTGCAGTGGCGTTAAATATGCCTGTACGCTCCCTTTTTGGAGCCTAACGCAGCCATTCTGTGAACTCTCAATACCAGAGTTATTTAAAAGGTGCGGCCAGAAAAAAGCCAGCGTTAGCTACGCGGGTCGTTACCGACAAAACTCTAAATCTAGCCGTATGTGATTCCTTCCAAAGTATATTATAATTCCCTATCATTTGAATACAATCTTTTATATCATGGATTTACAAATCTCTAAATGATCTTTGACATTTCACAGTAATCACATCTAAATATGACTGGACATTATTGATGTCGCGAACCTAAAAATTTGGGTTCGCGAACAGCGAACGCGTACTTCCCCAAAAGTTTGCGAACGGGCGAACCGGGCGAACCGCCAGAGACTTCAATGGGCAGACAAATTTTAAAACCCACAGGGACTCTTTCTGGCCACAATAGTGATGCAAAAGTTGTTTCAAGGGGACTAACACCTGGACTGTGGCATGCCGGAGGGGGATCCATGGCAAAACTCCCATGGAAAATTACATAGTTGATGCAGAGTCTGGTTTTAAGCCATAAAGGGCATAAATCACCTAACATTCCTAAATTGTTTGGAATAACGTGCTTTAAAACATCAGGTATGATGTTGTATCGATCAGGTAGTGTAAGGGTTACGCCCACTTTACAGTGACAGACCAAACTCCCGCAGCGGGTACAACATCATCATCATCACACCGTATTTCCATGTGTGTAATGCTGCCTGACTGAGACATATCCCTGTTATCTACATCCTCTGGCAATAATGGTTGCGCATCACTCATTTCTTCCAACTGATGTGTAAATAACTTCTCTGACAGATCAAGTGAAGCGGCTGTGGTGCTAGTGTTGGTGGTGGCGGCAGGCAGGCGAGTGGTAACTTGAGTGGTGCCCGAAGCTAAGCTGGAGGAGGATGGTGCATCAAGGTTCCGAGCGGAAGCTGTAGAAGATTGGGTGTCCTGTGTTAGCCAGTCAACTATGTCCTCAGAAATGTTCGAGTTCGGGGTACGTGGCCTCTGAACACTGGGCATTATTCTAGGGCCAAAGGGAATCACAGCACCACGAACACGATGGCCCCTGCGGGGTGGCCTGCCTGTCATTTTTTTTTCGATTGGTGGTACTATGCGTGCAAGCTACTGTGACAACAGATATGAGTAGCACTGTGCACTGGCAGAAGTTGGCAGAGTAGACGCTGTAGGCCTGACACACACGCTTGCAGACAACTAACTGCTATTCAATCTATTACAGTCAAAACCAGATATGAGTTGCACTGGTGTGACACTGTGCCCTGGCAGGCACTGAAACGCACACGTGTGAAGGAAACTGACTGCTATTATTTAACACAGTCAAAAAGTGTTGTTTTTATAAATCTACACTACTGTTACACCAGATATGCGTTGCACTGGGGTGACACTGTGCCATGGAAGGCAGGCACTGAAACGCACATGTGTGAAGGAAACTGACTGCTATTTTTTAACAC
The DNA here is from genome assembly GCF_027579735.1 of Bombina bombina. Taxonomy (NCBI): domain Eukaryota; kingdom Metazoa; phylum Chordata; class Amphibia; order Anura; family Bombinatoridae; genus Bombina; species Bombina bombina. The sequence continues at coordinate 1,276,095,637 of NC_069499.1, forward strand.
AGTCAAAAAAGTGTTGTTTTTTTTAAATCTACACTACTGTTACACCAGATATGAGTTGCACTGGGGTGACACTGTGCCTTGGCAGGCAGGCACTGAAACGCACACGTGTGAAGGAAACTGACTGCTATTATTTAACACAGTCAAAAAAGTTTTTTTTTTTTTTAAGGGATAAACCTCCTATTACGTCCTACGTTCTCAATAAAAACACAACACAACTGCTTGGGGAAAAGACCGGTCACGGTCGCGTTTATTAAACGAATTGAATTCTGCCTAATCTTAGCCAATAATTAGGCAGCTCAAATCAACCTATCACTGAACTTGTAACAAGTTCATTCCAGTTGGTGGCGGCATCTTCTTCTAGCTAACTAACCCCTACTTATTGATGGACAAGGCCCCTCCGATGTCTGCAGCGTGGCACAGGGGTTGTGCACGCTCATTGGCACAGTGAGAGAGATTTTGTTATGGAGAGCTCTTCGGCCTGCAGCTCTTTAAAGGGGGGAGAGGAACCCCTAAGCCGGCACTTAGTGGGCGACACCCCTCCCTGTGTTCAGGCTGTCACTCTGTTCACACTGCGCCCGCTCCCAGGGCCTTGCCCGACCGCCAGCTAGGGCACAATTTCACCAACCCAGTAAGGCATCCTCTCCAAACGAGTCGTCCAACACGAATGAGAGAGGTGGATGACTATCTTAAAACCTCAGGCTTACGGGGCTGGCTCAACTAAACCTGCCCCCGCCGAGGACAGACTTACCCTCAACCTAACTTGCCGCCACATGCCTTCTTCCAGGGACGGGTGGGCGGGGAAAGTTCTCCTCGAAGTCTGGAGGCAGGAAGAGGCCGAATCCACTGGAACAGGACCCTATAAAGGCAAGAGGTACACCCTCCCACACATTTGAAACATTGTAGCATACACACACTTCTAGAATCCTCCAGACTTCAAGTCAGCTATCCCTTAATTTTGCTACAGGCCCACTAGAGGGCCTTCCACTTCCATAAGGGATAAACCTCCTATTACGTCCTACGTTCTCAATAAAAACACAACACAACTGCTTGTGGAAAAGACCGGTCACGGTCGCGTTTATTAAACAAATTGAATTCTGCCTAATCTTAGCCAATAATTAGGCAGCTCAAATCAACCTATCACTGAACTTGTAACAAGTTCATTCCAGTTGGTGGCGGCATCTTCTTCTAGCTAACTAACCCCTACTTATTGATGGACAAGGCCCCTCTGATGTCTGCAGCGTGGCACAGGGGTTGCGCACGCTCATTGGCACAGTGAGAGAGATTTTGTTATGGAGAGCTCTTTGGCCTGCAGCTCTGTAAAGGGGGGAGAGGAACCCCTAAGCCGGCACTTAGTGGGCGACACCTCTCCCTGTGTTCGGGCAGTCACTCTGCTCACACTGCGCTTGCTCCCAGGGCCTTGCCCGACCTCCACAAAAAGACGATCCTCTTGCCGCCACACTTAACCAACATAGCCCTTAAATAACAATATAACAATATAACACACTTAACCAAATTAAAACCATTTTTTTTTTTTTTTTATATGTATATATAAATAACGCTGTGATAACAACGGTCGGATGCCAACCATAGCACAGAACTTTGAAAAACTAACTAATGTCCTACCGATTGTCCATTTTAAACAACCAATGAGATGGCTTTCTTAAGGTCAGCCACAAAAATGTCCAACCCGACGTCCGCCAGGTGAACCCCATCCGGTCGGTAAAGGGCCTTCTTGTCGGCCTTAATAGTGTCATGCCTGGTGACGAAACCTCCCACGGCCGTGACCGCTCTTCCCACTTCCCTATTAACTTTCTTGCGGACATTGTACGCTGCCCTCTGTGTCACAATGTGACGCCAACGCAGCCATGCAACCACGTTAGACCAACCTATCCGCACATCCTGAAGCCATGTGCACACCCACTTTATGTCCGAAACCATAACCCGAATTAAGTCCAACACGGGAATGGATCCCAAGTCATTTCCGCCCAGATGCACAACAATCACTTGAGGCTTTCCCCACCTCCTATGCGCATCCTGTAACAGAGCGGGGAGCTCACTCCAATTTAGACCCCTGTGCCCGAGCCATCGAATATTAGCCCTGGATGCCGCCAATCCTAGCTGCTGCCCTCCCGGTGAATGATGCCCCCTGATAGCCGCCCAGTGGATAAAGGAGTGCCCAATAATCCACACGCGCACTGGGGTCTTTACTGTACCTATAACAACATGGATGGGGACAATGAAACGTTGACAAACAACCACTAGCAAAACACCCCTTCTCACCCACCCCGCCCGGCCGGGAAGGTATCAAGAGGTCCCACACCATACGCGCCTCCATCAACTAAGCTTTCAAAGGGCGAATGTAGCCCTTAAATTGCTCCGACTTCCAACGCCCCATTTTCTTAATGACCTCCTGCGACGACCCCACGACCGCAGCACTAGTCGCTGCCCCGATACGGAATGAATGCGGAGCAATCTTAGACGGATCCAATCCCGCTGCCGCTGCCACTTTAGCTAGCACTTTGCGGAACTGGAAGGCTGAAAGAGAACTGCCGTCCTCATGCACAAGAAACTGCAGCCCTCCGCCCGGCCGCACACGGCAATAATCCGCCACGCTCGATACCGGGCAGCATTCCAGGCATTCGTGCCTGGCTAAAGGCAACCAAGCCCCTTTCCCATCCTGATCCGTTTTGGATCTGGGAATGAGCAGTAGCACACAATCATCCGAGGCCCTTACATGCCCCACTTTGATGCCGCCTACCTCCCCTTTCGTAGAGGAGGCGACCACTTCGCCTATCCTCAACGCCCCCGCAAATGCCAGCGCGAAAGCAGCCCGAAACAAGACCGCCTCGTAGGCTGAACTGCACACTGCTCCCAGATTTACTACCAGCGAGCGCAATCTTTCTGTCGTGATTGGCTCCCTCCGATCCTTTGTGGGTGGGGCCATCCGGCCCCATCCCTTCAAGATCTGCCTTACCAGGAAAGTACCCGTATAGTCCCTGAAACCTAAAGCTTTGCTGAAAAACGACAATGCCGCTAACCTGCTAAGAGCTGACAATCTGGACACACCCTCAAGCTTCAAGCACGCTAGCCATTCCAGAACGTGTACCTGAGACGCCTGGCAAAACAAGAAACCCTTCTGCTCGCTGAAGCACTCCCACGCCCTCCAATGCGACGAGTACGCCGCCCACGTCTTAGGAGCCAGCGATGCTCTGATCAGGGGGAGTATGGTCTCCCAACCTCCGCCAGCTGCCAAAGGAAAAGAGGGCACGTTAGACCCTCAGCCGCTGCCCTCGGGGCCACCCTTCTAAACTGATCCCATTGAAATCTTGAAAGGGCATCTGCTATCACATTGCTTACCCCGGGGACGTGCCGCGCTGTGAAGCGAACATTAAGCTGCAAACACCGCAAGACCAAGTGCCGTAGGTAGATCACCACCACCGGCGAGGCTGCTGACAACCTGTTTATGGCGTACACCACGCTCATATTGTCTGACCAGAAGATTACTGACCGATTGGACAGCCTCTCTCCCCATAGTTCTACTGCTACGACAATAGGGAAGAGTTCGAGCAATGCTAGGTTACGCGTGAGGCCCGCGGTAATCCAGCCCTCTGGCCATGGCTCCGCACTCCAGTCTCCGTCCAAATACGCTCCATAGCCCAACCCGCCCGCAGCATCCGTGAACAGATGCAGGGCTTGATTGGAAATGGGTCCGTCTCTCCAGAGGCAGACCCCATTAAAATGAACCAGGAACCTTTCCCAAACTCTCAGGTCGTCCCTCATCTCCTCCGTCACCCGGCGCCTCTGACTATGCGTCCAAGGCCCTTTCAATTGAGCTTCTAACCTGCGGTTGAAGACCCTCCCCATGGGGATCGCCCTCCCTGCAAAGTTAAGCAACCCCAGAAGAGATTGCAGCTCCTTAATGGAGATGTGCTATGCGCGACATGCTGATTGAACCTCCCCAAGGAGGCGGTCGACTTTATCTTTGGGGAGCCTGCATAGGGATACAACAGTGTCGATCTCTATGCCTAGGAACGTCAGGCAGGTACATGGTCCCTGCGTTTTCTCGTGTGCGAGCGGAACCCCAAACTCGGCTGTAACATCCTGCATCACCCGCATCAACGCAGCACATTCGTCAGTATCTGGACCCCCTACCAGCAGGAAATCATCCAGGTAGTGGGCCACGGCCCCGCCCCCAGACGCCCTCTGCACTACCCAGTGCAGGAAGGAGCTGAAGCATTCAAAAAGGGCACATGACAAGGAGCAGCCCATGGGCAAACACCTGTCAACAAAGAATTCACCCTCGAACTTCATCCCCATCAGCCGAAATGAGGAAGGATGAAGCGGGAGCAAGCGGAAAGCGGACTCGATGTCCAGCTTGGCCATCAAGGCCCCGCGACCCTGAGAGCGAACCACCTCCAGTGCCTCGTCAAAGGACTGATAGTGTACAGAGCTGAAGTCCAGATCTATCGCGTCGTTCACTGACGCCCCTTTGGGATACGACAAGTGATGAATAAGCCTGTACTTCCCCTTCTCCCGCTTGGGAACTACTCCCAGTGGGGAGACTACTAGATCCGCGATTGGCCGCTCCCGAAAAGGGCCGACCACCCTCCCCAGCCTCAGTTCCTTAGCCAACTTCTCCCTCACTACGTGCGGGAACTCATAAGCTGACTTTAGGTTACGATGGACAGAGGACCCGGTTACTTGTGAAGTAACCGGTATCCTAAACCCCACCCTCAACCCTGACGACAGGACTGCCGCTGCCTCACCGTCAGGGTATAGCACCAGCCACGGCGCCATCTTCTCGTACTTAAGTGGAGTTGGGGCCCTTGCCACCAGACCCCCCTCTACTAATCTGGGTGGGTGCACCGGATTCCCTTCTCTTCGTGCATTCTGAACCCGGGTGAGGTCCGCTGCAAAACTTGCAGATGTGACGAAAGGAGCAATTTGCTCCCCTGTCACACTGCTTGTCCTGGAATTTCCAGCACTCCCTCCCCCGCCTGTTCCAGGCTTCGCCGCCGTGGGTGGCAAAGTAGACCTCTCGCGCCCCAACTTAGACCACAGGTGCATATCTTGCGTCCCGAAGTGTAAGATGGGGTTGCCCACCATTTTCTTGCGGAATGCTAAATCGTAATCCCTCCAAGCACCTTCCCTGAACCTTTTGTAAATATCACCAATCATGTCTTGATATTTAAAAAGGTTATGCCCCTGAGTCGCAGGACGCCAACACCGTATATCCTGCCTGCCATTCATCATATGTTTCCTGGCGCCAAACTTTTTTGGGGCCAAAGCCCTCGGCCGCCCTCTCCTTAGCTCTACAGGCTTCTGGAGTGAGTTCGTAGATATTCACATATCTACCCTCTTGGATTTTTTTAATCACTTTAGCCTTCAAATAGCCATAAAGTGAGTGGACTAGGCACGGGTACGAATCCCCGTGCACCGCCACTTTCCTTGACGCCACCTGCCCTGCCGGCGCAACTCCCACTTGCGCTAAGGAATTGTTCTCTACGACGCCCGGCGCGCCTGCCTTCGCCTGCACCTGCGCTGCCACCAACTTTTTAATCATTCTAAACATTTGCTGTTGGCCCTTACCCACTAAACCTAGCCCTGTTTCGCTATCAGAGCCTGAGTCGCTAGATGAAGACCCCATGTTAGTGTGTGTAATGTCAGTGATGGTGCACTCACCAGCCTGCGACAGCTGCTGCGAAGTCCCTTCCGATGGCTGTAGGTGTCCACCTGCTGTTGGGCTAGCAAGTCCCGCAGCTCCTCCATTCGCCGTGCACTGGCTGCTTGTACCAGCCTCCATTCTTTGCTCTGCAACAGATGACACCTGAGGAGACAAAACAGACTGGGGAGTACTCTGAGCGACGAAGAGGGCCCCAGATGGGGCTGCACCCTCCTTTTCGCCACCCCTAGCTCTCTCTTGCACCCCAAGTGCTGCAGCCACAGCCCTTCTAATCAAGTCCTCCTGAACACCTAATACCTGACTAACGCATTCTCTCACCTCCCGCTGTACTTCAGCAGCGATCTGCGCACTGTCCACACATACATTCACACCCCTCAACTGGCCCTGCATAGAGTCACCTTTGTCACCTATAGCACCTGACCCATGATTCACATTAGCATTGCCTTGTCTATTGGCTGTCTCCTGGCCCCTGCCAGGAGCTTGCATCTGCTCCCTCTGCTGCAAAGGAGGCTGTTGCGGACAGACTGCTTCCTGAAAGTTAGAGGCATCATTTGTGCCTATACCTTGTCCCCTGCAAACTCTCACGCATTGCTCCTGTCTCTGGGGTTGATCTGTCATGATAGGATCCCTGTTCATAGCGGTAACAGCACCATTCGAGCCACTACCCCTCAGCACCACTACCTCCGCTTCTATCGGAGGTCTAACCTGTTGCCTGTGACCCTGAGCCTGGAAGTCCCCAGCTGCAGTAATGGCGTCATCTGCGCCTCTAACACTTGAGCCGCCCGCCTGCGTGCCTTGCACCTGTCGCCTATGCTCCCCGCTCACAGCCGCACACACCACCTGCCCGGTGCCCACCCCCCTGCCCCCTGCGACCGTCGTCGCCGCCCGGAGTCTCCCCAACTTACTAGGGGCTTCTCCGGAAGGCTCCTCCGGTTGTCCTGCAGGGCGGCGTTGTACTCGCGTGCGACCGCGCTCCTCCCCAGAAGAAGATCCGTCAGAGGGGGAGGAGATGCGACGCACGTTACGTGCGGGGGCGTGGCCACGCTCGCACCACCATAAGGCCCAAAGCCCGTCCGGCCACGGCAACCACCGGCACCAACACCGGACCCTCCGGCACCATCCCGGCCCTGCTCTATGCCGCCCGGCCCCGGCCTGAGGCCAGAGACTGAGCGAGGGCCAAGACAGTGGCCAGAGCACCAGGCGGAAGCGCCGGCAGCTGCTGCATAAGGGCCCCCATGTCTGCGCCATGCTGCCCGGCTCCCCCCGCATCAGGCCCAGCCCTAGCAGAAACCTGGGCAGAACTCTCCCTGGGAACCGCTCTCCCTGCTCCTCTTCCTCTAGCCCTGGTGCCCGCCCTGGCCCCCGCCCTGCTCGTAGGGGTGTAGCTCAACTCCCTCCTAACCCTCTGTCTAGCTGCAATGGAGGGCCTACTGGGAACCCTAGCTTGGGGGGTAGGGGGTACCACATCCTCCAGGTCTGATGTCTCATTTCCTCCTGCAGGTCTCTTCCTTCTTGAAGGCTCCACCGCCGCATCTCTGTACCTCCTGGGAGGCAAAGAAGTACGCCTGGCACGCTTCATGATCACTGAGGCCTAAAGTTCAAGATAACCAGCACTGAAGAAAGTTCTCCTCGAAGTCTGGAGGCAGGAAGAGGCCGAATCCACTGGAACAGGACCCTATAAAGGCAAGAGGTACACCCTCCCACACATTTGCAACATTGTAGCATACACACACTTCTAGAATCCTCCAGACTTCAAGTCAGCTATCCCTTAATTTTGCTACAGGCCCACTAGAGGGCCTTCCACTTCCAAAATCTACACTACTGTTACACCAGATATGAGTTGCACTGGGGTGACACTGTGCCCTGGCAGGAAGGCACTGAAACGCACACGTGTGAAGGAAACTTACTGCTATTATTTAACACAGTCAAAAAAGTGTTTTTTTTTTTTTAAATCTACACTACTGTTACACCAGATATGAGTTGCACTGGGGTGACACTGTGCCCTGGCAGGCAGGCACTGAAACGCACACGTGTAAAGGAAACTGACTGCTATTATTTAACACAGTAAATAAAAGTGTTGTTTTTTTTAAATCTACACTACTGTTACACCAGATATGAGTTGCACTAGGGTGACACTGTGCCCTGGCAGGCAGGCCCTGAAACGCACACGTGTGAAGGAAACTGACTGCTATTATTTAACACAGTCAAAAAAGTGTTTTTTTTTTTTTAAATCTACACTACTGTTACACCAGATATGAATGGTGGCACTGGGCAAGTGGGCACAGTATACGCTGTGAGCCTGACACACACGCTGGCAGGCAGGCAACTGCAATTTTTTTTTCGATTGGTGGTACTATGCGTGCAAGCTACTGTGACAACAGATATGAGTAGCACTGTGCATTGGCAGAAGTTGGCAGAGTAGACGCTGTAGGCCTGACACACACGCTTGCAGACAACTAACTGCTATTCAATCTATTACAGTCAAAATTTTTTTTTTTTTTTTAAATGTACACTACTGTTACACCAGATATGAGTTGCACTGGGGTGACACTGTGCCCTAGCAGGCACTGAAACGCACACGTGTGAAGGAAACTGACTGCTATTATTTAACACAGTCAAAAAAGTGTTGTTTTTTTTTTAAATCTACACTACTGTTACACCAGATATGAGTTGCACTGGGGTGACACTGTGCCCTGGCAGGTAGGCACTGAAACGCACACGTGTAAAGGAAACTGACTGCTATTATTTAACACAGTCAAAAAAGTGTTGTTTTTTTTTAAATCTACACTACTGTTACACCAGATATGAGTTGCACTGGGGTGACACTGTGCCCTGGCAGGCAGGCCCTGAAACGCACACGTGTGAAGGAAACTGACTGCTATTATTTAACACAGTCAAAAAAGTGTTTTTTTTTTTTTAAATCTACACTACTGTTACACCAGATATGAGTGGTGGCACTGGGCAAGTGGGCACAGTATACACTGTGAGCCTGACACACACGCTGGCAGGCAGGCAACTGCAATTAGATTACACAGGAAAAAAAAAAAGCAGACTGATTGTCTAGCCCTAAAAGGGGCTTTTTGGGGTGCTGTCCTTACAGCAGAGATCAGATGAGTCCTTCAGGACTGCAGTGGACACTGAATACACTAACCTAGCTATCAATTTCCCTATTAAATCAGCAGCAGCTACACTGTCCCTCCTCTCACTAAGAATGCAGCTTCTAAATGAATCTAAAATGGATGCTATCCAGGAGGTGGGAGGGTCTGGAAGGGAGTGTCTGCCGCTGATTGGCTGTAATGTGTCTGCTGACTGTGAGGTAAAGGGTCAAAGTTTACTCAATGATGAAGAATAGGGGGCGGATCGAACATCGCATATGTTCGCCCGCCGCGGTGAACGCGAACATGCTATGTTTGCCGGGAACTATTCGCCGGCGAACTATTCACGACATCACTACTGGCCATATTTTGTCATAATTATTTTATACTAATTTGCAATTGGATGACAGCCAGCCATAAAAACATGGATACCATTTTCAATTACTACCAGATCCCAACTATAATTCAGATCTGACGTAATTTGAGAGTAGAAATGTCTAAGTTGCAGAAATCCAAAAAAAAATGTTTTGGGATATCATATTCCTTTTTAATTTGCTCAAAAGATTTAATGGTCAGTGTTCTGGCCTCTACAAGTTGTGACACATATCTAAATCCTCTCAAACACCAGTATTGGAAGATCCGATTATTCAAATCCGGTAGAAATTCCGGGTTCCCTGTAATGGGTAAATATCTGGATACTCTATAATTCACCTCAAATTTGCCACAAAATTTCTGCCACGCAGTAACCACATTTTTAATCACACTTAAATTTCAAATAACTGATGGCAATTTAATTAAGGGCATATGTAGAATTGCTTTAAATGAAAAGGGTCTTTTAATTTTCTCCTCTATGTCAAAAAATCTACTGCAATCTTAACCATGGTAACCCAGTTGTAAAGTTAATATTTAGTAGGCCAAATTCTCCAAAAAGGGATGATCTCTCAAACTATCCTTCTTTTTATTAATCCAGAGCAATTCAGATTTTTCGGATTCATGTTATATCCAGAAAACAAGCTATACTCATTTATTAAAGGGACATTATACACTCATTTTTTCTTTGCATAAATGTTTTGTAGATGATCTATTTATATAGCCCATAAAGTTTTTTTTTTTTAAATAAAATGCATAGTTTTGCTTATTTTTAAATAACATTGCTCTGATTTTCAGACTCCTAACCAAGCCCCAAAGTTTTATGAGAATACTGTCAGCTACCTTCTCCAGCTTGCTCCTGTTTGTGTAAAGGGTATTTTCATATGCAAAAGAAGGCAGCTTCTAAGTAAGTTTTTAAACAGTTTTATACTGAATTTTTATATCAGTATCTGTGCATCTTATTCTTTATAGTAGTGTCTATTACATGCAGTTATATGAAAATGAGTGCATACTGTCCCTTTAACTCTATCAAGAGGGGAACACTATAGTTTGTTTTAGATAAGAAGAGTAATAAATCATCCGCATAAAGCTATAGGACAAGTTTATTATCCCCAACAGTAATACCCTCTAGCTCTTGTCTAAGTCAAAAAGCTAAAGGTTCTATGAAAATAATAAAGAGAAGTGGCAAAAGTGGGCATCCCTGTCTAGTACCTTTGGCTAGCGTTATCTTAGGGTTGAGTCCCCATTGATTAAAAGATACGAGTGTGCTTATTATAAATCAATTTAATAAAATTAAGAAACCCATCTGTAAACCCAAATGGTCCCAGATTATTGAATTGAAGGCCTTTTCAGCGTCGAGTGTTAATATCGCCATATCATGTTTGGGATTTTTTTTCTCCATTTTTAGCCTTATTCCAAAAATAGTCTAAAGCTATGTTTTTTTGTAGAATGTCTGCCCATCATAAACCCTGTTTTATCTAAATTAATTAATTTGTTCATATATTTCTTGAGTCTATCTGTGACTATGGAGGTTAGTAGCTTATAATCATTATTAACTAATGAGATAGGGCGATATGCACTAAGGCCTAGATTTAGAGTTCGGCGGTAGCCGTCAAAACCAGCGTTAGAGGCTCCTAACGCTGGTTTTGGCCGCCCGCTGGTATTTGGAGTCAGTGATTAAAGGGTCTAACGCTCACTTTACAGCCGCGACTTTTCCATACCGCAGATCCCCCTACGCCATTTGCGTAGCCTATCTTTTCAATGGGATCTTTCTAACGCTGGTATTTAGAGTCGTTTCTGCAGTGAGCGTTAGAGCTCTAACGACAAGATTCCAGCCGCCTGAAAAAAGCAGGAGTTAAGAGCTTTCTGGCTAACGCCGGTTCATAAAGCTCTTAACTACTGTACCCTAAACTACACTAACACCCATAAACTACCTATGTACCCCTAAACCGAGGTCCCCCAACATCGCCGCCACTCGATTAAAATTTTTAACCCCTAATCTGCCGACCGCCACCTACGTTATACTTATGTACCCCTAATCTGCTGCCCCTAACCCCGCCGACCCCTATATTATATTTATTAACCCCTAACTTGCCCCACACAACGTCGCCGCAAGCTACTTAAAATAATTAACCCCTAATCTTCCGACCGCAAATCGCCGCCACCTACGTTATCCCTATGTACCCCTAATCTTCTGCCCCTAACATCGCCGACCCCTATGTTATATTTATTAACCCCTAATCTGCCCCCCACAACGTCGCCGACACCTACCTACACTTATTAACCCCTAATCTGCCGAGCGGACCTGAGCGCTACTATAATAAAGTTATTAACCCCTAATCCGCCTCACTAACCCTATCATAAATAGTATTAACCCCTAATCTGCCCTCCCTAACATCGCCGACACCTACCTTCAATTATTAACCCCTAATCTGCCGACCGGAGCTCACCGCTATTCTAATAAATGTATTAACCCCTAAAGCTAAGTCTAACCCTAACACTAACACCCCCCTAAGTTAAATATAATTTTTATCTAACGAAATAAATTAACTCTTATTAAATAAATTATTCCTATTTAAAGCTAAATACTTACCTGTAAAATAAATCCTAATATAGCTACAATATAAATTACATTTATATTATAGCTATTTTAGGATTAATATTTATTTTACAGGTAACTTTGTATTTATTTTAACCAGGTACAATAGCTATTAAATAGTTAAGAACTATTTAATAGTTACCTAGTTAAAATAATTACAAATTTACCTGTAAAATAAATCCTAACCTAAGATATAATTAAACCTAACACTACCCTATCAATAAAATAATTAAATAAACTACCTACAATTACCTACAATTAACCTAACACTACACTATCAATAAATTAATTAAACACAATTGCTACAAATAAATACAATTAAATAAACTATCTAAAGTACAAAAAATAAAAAAGAACTAAGTTACAGAAAATAAAAAAATATTTACAAACATAAGAAAAATATTACAACAATTTTAAACTAATTACACCTACTCTAAGCCCCCTAATAAAATAACAAAGACCCCCAAAATAAAAAATTCCCTACCCTATTCTAAATTTAAAAAGTTACAAGCTCTTTTACCTTACCAGCCCTGAACAGGGCCCTTTGCGGGGCATGCCCCAAGAAGTTCAGCTCTTTTGCCTGTAAAAGAAAACATACAATACCCCCCCCCCAACATTACAACCCACCACCCACATACCCCTAATCTAACCCAAACCCCCCTTAAATAAACCTAACACTAAGCCCCTGATGATCTTCCTACCTTGTCTTCACCATGCCAGGTTCACCGATCCGTCCTGGCTCCAAGATCTTCATCCAACCCAAGCGGGGGTTGGCGATCCATAATCCGGTGCTCCAAAGTCTTCCTCCTATCCGGCAAGAAGAGGACATCCGGACCGGCAAACATCTTCTCCAAGCGGCATCTTCTATGTTCTTCCATCCGATGACGACCGGCTCCATCTTGAAGACCTCCAGCGCGGATCCATCCTCTTCTTCCGACGACTAGACGACGAATGACGGTTCCTTTAAGGGACGTCATCCAAGATGGCGTCCCTCGAATTCCGATTGGCTGATAGGATTCTATCAGCCAATCGGAATTAAGGTAGGAATTTTCTGATTGGCTGATGGAATCAGCCAATCAGAATCAAGTTCAATCCGATTGGCTGATCCAATCAGCCAATCAGATTGAGCTCGCATTCTATTGGCTGTTCCGATCAGCCAATACAATGCGAGCTCAATCTGATTGGCTGATTGGATCAGCCAATCGGATTGAACTTGATTCTGATTGGCTGATTCCATCAGCCAATCAGAAAATTCCTACCTTAATTCCGATTGGCTGATAGAATCCTATCAGCCAATCGGAATTCGAGGGACGCCATCTTGGATGACGTCCCTTAAAGGAACCGTCATTCGTCGTCTAGTCGTCGGAAGAAGAGGATGGATCCGCGCTGGAGGTCTTCAAGATGGAGCCGGTCGTCATCGGATGGAAGAACATAGAAGATGCCGCTTGGAGAAGATGTTTGCCGGTCCGGATGTCCTCTTCTTGCCGGATAGGAGGAAGACTTTGGAGCACCGGATTATGGATCGCCAACCCCCGCTTGGGTTGGATGAAGATCTTGGAGCCAGGACGGATCGGTGAACCTGGCATGGTGAAGACAAGGTAGGAAGATCATCAGGGGCTTAGTGTTAGGTTTATTTAAGGGGGGTTTGGGTTAGATTAGGGGTATGTGGGTGGTGGGTTGTAATGTTGGGGGGGGGGGGTATTGTATGTTTTCTTTTACAGGCAAAAGAGCTGAACTTCTTGGGGCATGCCCCGCAAAGGGCCCTGTTCAGGGCTGGTAAGGTAAAAGAGCTTGTAACTTTTTAAATTTAGAATAGGGTAGGGAATTTTTTATTTTGGGGGTCTTTGTTATTTTATTAGGGGGCTTAGAGTAGGTGTAATTAGTTTAAAATTGTTGTAATATTTTTCTTATGTTTGTAAATATTTTTTTATTTTCTGTAACTTAGTTCTTTTTTATTTTTTGTACTTTAGATAGTTTATTTAATTGTATTTATTTGTAGCAATTGTGTTTAATTAATTTATTGATAGTGTAGTGTTAGGTTAATTGTAGGTAATTGTAGGTAGTTTATTTAATTATTTTATTGATAGGGTAGTGTTAGGTTTAATTATAACTTAGGTTAGGATTTATTTTACAGGTAAATTTGTAATTATTTTAACTAGGTAACTATTAAATAGTTCTTAACTATTTAATAGCTATTGTACCTGGTTAAAATAAATACAAAGTTACCTGTAAAATAAATATAAATCCTAAAATAGCTATAATATAATTATAATTTATATTGTAGCTATATTAGGATTTATTTTACAGGTAAGTATTTAGCTTTAAATAGGAATCATTTATTTAATAAGAGTTAATTTATTTCGTTAGATAAAAATTATATTTAACTTAGGGGGCTGTTAGTGTTAGGGTTAGACTTAGCTTTAGGGGTTAATACATTTATTAGAATAGCGGTGAGCTCCGGTCGGCAGATTAGGGGTTAATAATTGAAGGTAGGTGTCGGCGATGTTAGGGAGGGCAGATTAGGGGTTAATACTATTTATGATAGGGTTAGTGAGGCGGATTAGGGGTTAATAACTTTATTATAGTAGCGCTCAGGTCCGGTCGGCAGATTAGGGGTTAATAAGTGTAGGTAGGTGTCGGCGACGTTGTGGGGGGCAGATTAGGGGTTAATAAATATAACATAGGGGTCGGCGATGTTAGGGCAGCAGATTAGGGGTACATAGGGATAACGTAGGTGGCGGCGGTTTACGGAGCGGCAGATTAGGGGTTAAAAGTGTAATGCAGGGGTCAGCGATAGCGGGGGCGGCAGATTAGGGGTTAATAAGTGTAAGGCTAGGGGTGTTTAGACTCGGGGTACATGTTAGGGTGTTAGGTGCAGACGTAGGAAGTGTTTCCCCATAGGAAACAATGGGGCTGCGTTAGGAGCTGAACGCTGCTTTTTTGCAGGTGTTAGGTTTTTTTTCAGCTCAAACAGCCCCATTGTTTCCTATGGGAGAATCGTGCACGAGCACGTTTTTGAGGCCGGCCGCGTCCGTAAGCAACTCTGGTATCGAGAGTTGTATTTGCGGTAAAAATGCTCTACGCTCCTTTTTTGGAGCCTAACGCAGCATTTGATTAAACTCTCGATACCAGAGTTAAATTTATGGTGCGGCCAGAAAAAAACCCGCGGAGCGTTAACAGCCCTTTTACCGCCAAACTCCAAATCTAGCCGTAAGCAATTCCAAATCTTTATCTTTTTTTTAGGAATAAGAGTAATTATGGATGTCGTAAAAGAACTAGAATCCATCTTGTTACTAGAGTAATATTTATTAAAAAGATTAACCAGAGTATCAAGAGTATTTTCCGTCATAATTTTATAAAACTCTGCGGGAATCTGGTCGGGGCCTGGTGCTTTATTCATCTTAGCCTTATCAATAGCTATCAGGACCTCTTCTGCCAGAATTGTTTGGTTTAAATCCTGAATATCTTCTAGTGACAATTTAGGGAGGGAAATCTTACTCCAGAAAGATTCTTTTAACATGTCTATTTTACCAGCAGAATAAATTTCTTGATACTATTCGTACATTGCCTTCCTAATATCTTGAGATGATGTAAACATCTTATCAACTCTTTGTATATTAGGAATCATTTTTCTCACCTTTTCCTGCTTTAATTAATTTAGTTCAGCTGACCAACCTTGGTAACTGGAGAAAAATGCCTTTGATTTTAAATCTTCCTTAAGCCCTTTCTGCTTTAAAAACATGTCTCTCTCTGTGTTGACTTTCCTATATCTGTTCCACAAATTCTCATTAAGATTGGTAATATATGCCCTGTAAGAATTCCACAGTTGATTTGTCAGTTGATGATCCCTGGCTTTTGACGCTTCCCAAAATATCTATTATATGGTAATATGATTTATTATTTAAACAATATTCTTTCCAACTCTGTACTAAGAAATTATTAAAATCATTGTCATGTAGGAGGTGTTTAGGAAAGAAGAAAATATTAGTTTGGTCGCGCTGACTTCTACCCCCTTCTACACATAAGGTTATGATTGCATAATCCGAAATCAGGATATACTTAATGCTAAGGCTTAAGTCTAACCTTAACATGTTGTCAGCTATTAGATAAAGATCAATTTGTAACATTACCGTATGTGTATTTGATTCACAAGAAAAGGCTCTAGTATCTGGATTTTTAATTCTCCAGGTGTCCCTTAGGTTCAACTTATTACAAAAAATCTTTAAAAAAAAATCCCTTCTCAGCTTCTGTAATTGGGAGTATTTCCACAGTCTTATCCTATCCATTTGGGGACATATTGTTATGTTAAAATCTCCTGCAACAATAAGGTTTTTGTTTATGTGAGGAAAAAGTTTAATATATAATTAATCCCACAAATCTGGGTCTAGTTAATTTGGTCCATTAACATTGCAGACAACATATACTATACCTTTGCATTTTAATTCAATTATTGTACATCTGCCCCTGTATCTAGTTCTTGTGATATGGTAGTATATACCAATGATTTAGAGAAGAGGAAAGCAACGCCTCTCTTGCGCTTCGGACATGGGGTAGATACTACCTCTCCCACACATTTACATTTAAGTGTGGGTATTTCTTTATCATTCAGGTGGCTTTCTTTTAGTAGTACCACATCTGGTCTGGCTTGCTTGAGTTGTTTCAGGATAATAATCCTATTAGCTGGGGTGGTTATTCCCCCAATGTTCCATGATAAAAACATAAATTATGCTTACCTGATAATTTCATTTTTCAATGTGGGTAGGAGAGTCCATGGCTTCATTCATTACTTTTGGGAATAAAGAACCTGGCCACCAGGAGGAGGCAAAGACACCCCAGCCAAAGGCTTAAATACCTCCCTGACTCCCCTCATCCCCCAGTCATTCTGCAGAGGGAACAAGGAACAGTAGGAGAAATATCAGGGTAAAAATGGTGCCGGAAAATAAATTAAATTTAGTTGTGGACTCTCCTCCCCACGATGGAAATGAAATTAGCAGGTAAGCATAATTTATGGTTTCCATCTAAATGGGAGGAGAGTCCACGGCTTCATTCATTACTTTTGGGAAACATATACCCAAGCTTTAGAGGACACTGAATGAAACCGGGAGGGTAAAAAACGGTGGACCCTAATCTGAGGGCACCACAGCCTGTAAAACCTTTCTCCAAAAAACAGCTTCCACAGAATCAAAAACGTCAAATTTGTAAAACTTTGTAAAAGTGTGTAAGGAGGACCAGGTAGCCGCCTTACAAATCTGCTCAATAGAGGCCTCATTCTTGAAGGCCCAAGATGAAGCCACAGCTATAGTTGAATGAGCCATGATCCTCTAAAGGAGGCTTATGTCCCACTGCCTCACAGGCCAAGCGAATCAAACTCCTCAACCAAAAAGACAAAGAAGTAGAAGAGGCCCTCTGCCCCTTGCGCTTCCCGGAATGCACCACAAAAAGAGATGTAGACTGTCTAAAATCCTTTGCAGCCTGAAGGTAGAACTTCAAGGCATGAACCACATCCAGATTATGAAGTAGCCTCTCCTTAGAAGATGAAGGGTTAGGACACAAAGAAGGAACAATTATTTCCTGATTGATGTTATGGTTAGACACCACCTTGGGAAGAAACCCCAAACTGGTGCGAAGAACTGCCTTATCCGCATAAAAAAAAACAGGTAAGGAGGCTCGAATTGCAAGACAGCGAGCTCAGATACTCTGCGTGCCGATGCAATATCCAACAGAAAGAGAACCTTCCAGGAGAGAATCTTAATGTCAATGGAATGCATAGGCTCAAACAGAACTCTTTGCAATACCTTAAGGACCAAGTTTAAGCTCCATGGGGGAGCAGACTGCCTAAAGACAGGCCTGATTCTAGATAGAGCCTGAACGAAAGATTGAATGTCAGGAAGCTCAGCGAGTCTCCTGTGCAACAAGACTGATAATGCCGAAATCTGTCCATTTAAGGAACTAGCGGCAAGACCCTTCTCTAAAACCTCCTGGAGAAAGGACAGAATCCTGGATACCTTCACCTTGTGCCAAGGATATCCATGCTTCTCACACCAGGATAAATAAGTCCTCCACACCTTATGGTAGATGCGACGAGTGACTGGCTTCCTTGCCTGAACTAGAGTGTCAATCACACTTTCAGAAAAACCTCTCTTGGCTAAGACTAAGTGTTCAATCTCCACGCAGTCAGCCTCAGAGAAACAAGATTTTGATGTTGAAAGGGACCCTGTTCCAGCAGATCCCTGCAACAGGGTAACCTCCATGGTGGACAGGATGACATCCCCACCAGATCCGCAAACCATGTCCTCTGTGGCCACGATGGAACATTCAGGATGGCCGAAGCTTGCTCCTGTTTGATGCGTGCCACTACACAAGGTAGAAGTGGTAACGGTGGAAAAATGTAAGCTAGGCTGAATCCCCAAGGCACCGCTAAGGCATCTTTCAGCTCTGCCTGGGGATCCCTCGATCTCGACCCATATCGGGCTAGCTTGCAATTGAGTCTGGATGCCATGAGATCTATCTCTGGCATTCTCCATCTGAGACAAATCTCTGCAAACACTTCGGGGTGAAGAGACCATTCAGCCGGATGGAAGGATTGCCTGCTGAGAAAGTCCGCTTCCCAGTTGTCTACACCTGGAATGTGGATTGCTGAAAGTGAGCAGCTGTGGGACTCTGCCCACTCCAAAATCTGAGATACATCCCTCATTGCTAGGGAGCTCTTTGTAACCCCCTGGTGGTTGATGTAAGCCACCGAGGTAATGTTATCGGTCTGGAATCTGATGAAGCTGAATGACCCCAGAGGAGGCCATGCCCTCAGAGCATTGTAAATTGCTCGAAGTTCCAGAATATTTATCGGAAGGAGAGACTCCTCCCAAGACCATTTTCCTTGTGCCATCCTGGCACCCCAAACAGCTCCCCATCCTGCGAGACTCACGTCCATGGTCACAATCTCCCAGTATTGTCTCAAGAAGGATGTCCCCAGGGACAGATGCTCTGGACAGATCCACTAAGAGAGGGAGTCCCTGGTCTGAGCATCCATGGGTATCCGCTGTGATAGATCTAAATGACCGCCGTTCCACTGTCTCAACATGCACAATTGAAGAGGTCTGAGATGGAACCTGGTGAAAGGGATGAAGTCTATGCTGGAGACCATGAGCCTGATCATCTCCATACACTGAGCCACCGAAGGGCTTGAGGAAGACTGAAGGGCAAGACAGGTGGACGCAATCTTCCTGCATCGTTGATCTGTGAGAAATATCTTCATGGACATAGAGTCTATTATCGTGCCCAGGAACTCCACCCTGTTGCTGGGAACCAGCGAACTCGTTCCTGAGTTGATCTTCCAACCATGAGATTGGAGCAAGAAAAGAATGATCCTCTGTGAGGCTGAACGATGGCGCTTGGACTAGGACGTCATCCAAATAGGGCTCCACAGCAATGCCCCTGGATCTGGCCATTGCAAGTAGCACCCCCAGAACCTTTGTGAAGACTCTCAGGGCCGTCGCCAGACTGAAGGGAAGGGCCACAAACTGGAAGTGTTGGTCCTGAAATGCAAATCTTAGGAACTTGAAGTGGTTCCTGTGATTTGGAACATGACGATAAGCATTCTTTAAGTCTATTGTCGTCATAAACTGTCCCTCTTGAACTAGGGGCAAAATAGATATGATCTTTCCATTTTGAACGATGGAACAGCCAGAAACTTGTTTAAACACTTTAGGTCTAGAATCGGGCGGAACGTGCCCTCCTTCTTTGGAACCACAAAAAGATTTGAATAGTGCCCTAGACCCCTTTCTACTTGGGGTACTGGATATGATAACACCTAGAGAGGAGAGATCCCTTACACATTCTAGAAAGGCCTCTCTCTTTTCCGGTCTTGAAGACAGGTTTGACAGAGGAATCTGCCCCTGGGCGGATGGGACCTGAACCCTATCCTGTAACCCTAGGCAACAACCTCCAGAACCCAAGGGTCCTGCAACCAGGCTTCGGAGAAGAGAGACAATCTACCCCCTACTTGGTCCGAAGACCGGTTGGTGGCCATCCTTTTATAGCGATTTTGTCTTGGCAGGCTTCTTCTGCTTGGACTTGTTCCAAGACTGAGCTGGCTTCCAAGTTCCCTTGCATTGATCCACTTTCGCAGCGGGCTGCTGGTGCTGGGCCTTGTCCGCACGAAAGGGCCAAAAAGTAGATCCTTTAGGCTTAGCCTTCTTATGCTGCGTAGGAATGCTCCCTTGCCTCCCGTAACCGTGGATATGATCAATCCAATCCTGGACCGAACAGAATTTTCCTTGGAAAAGCAGAGACAACAGCCTCAACTTAGAGGGCATGTCCACCGACCAAGACTTTAGCCACAGAGCCCTGCGAGCTAAAACAGAGAATCCTGAAACCTTTTGCGTTCAGGTGAATAATTTGCATATTGGCATCACAAATGAAAGAATTGGTGACCCTTAACGCCTTAATCTTATCCTGTATCTCATTGATGGAAGTCTCGCTCTCGACCATATCACACAGGGATTCACACCAATATGTCGCAGCTCCAGAAACAGTGGCTACAGCCGCTGCTGGTTGAAAAACAAACCCTGTGTGCTGAAACATCTTCCTTAACATGTTTTCCAACTTTTTATCCATGGGCTCTTTAAATGACGCAAGCATGGAAATAGGACTATCCATCTTAGGGACAGTCCCCCACAGCTCGAGCTGAGAGTCCGGGGCGGAGAACAGTTTCTTAAAGGAAGAGGAAGGGGAAACGGAAGAACCTAATTGCTCCTATTCATTCTTAATAATATTAGCCATCTTAACAGGAACCGGGAAGGTTTGAGGCACCACTCTGTCCTCTTATACCTTATCAAGCTTAGGAATCGAAGGTTCCTCCAGAAGCTTCGGTTCCGGAACCTCCTGAGTATCAAGCACTTGCTTCAGCAAAAAGCGCAAATTCTCTATCCTAAACCTAAAGTCAGGCTCCTCCGCAGCCGGAGGATGAGATGACACGGACTCCGACTCAGAAGGAGCCTCCTCCGAAGAGTCGGAGTAGGCCTCATCATCGTATAATGCCTCTGATATTTCCATAGGCGTAGACAACCTCTGGGCTGGGCTGCCATGATACGCCCTACGCTTGCGCTTAGCAAAACGTGGTAAGGCATGGATCACTTATGAAACCGCCATTTGCAGTTGATCCGCAAAATCTGACAACCAACGAATCTCTCCCGTAGGAGTAATGGTTGGACTCTGGGGCGCTGCATGTGCACTCAGAGATGAAAGCAGGGAACGCACCTCATGGGACGGGGAACCCTCAGAGGTGGACGGCCTCAGAGGTGGATGGCTCAGTAGTATTAGACATCCATTTATTTTTAGATGTCGCAACCGTATCAAGGCATGTGGAACATAGTTGAGTAGGTTGATCTACTATGACCCGGACTACAGAAACCGCTTCATCTTCTGCGCCGCTTATCAACAGAGGAAGTGGAGACCGCACCCGGTCATATGGAATGCCTCGCAGGACCGTCCCTGCACTAAGGGGAATACGCGCTAAAACCGGCAGTGCAAATACTCCCGGAAGTCAAACTGAAAGTTCCACCATTGCCAGACCCTCATCTCGCACATAATGCAGCAATCACACAATAAACAATATCATGTGTAAACCCCACCTGTTCAAAAAAATCCCCTTACAGGAATATTAACACTTGATTCCATAAGATAAAAGGAGCCACACTGTGACCCTGTCTTCTGTGTTATCATTATGTATAAAAAATGAAACGATCTTACCAGAATCTATGTCATGGAACAGAAACATGGCCCTTCAAGTGTGACAGGTAGAAGCATCGCTCCTGACATGGACTTGAGTGCAGAAAGCAGGCAGCGAAACTCGTCAACGCTGATTGCTTGTGGAGCTGTTAATATGAGTCAGGATGGTTTGCAGAAAGACTCTCCCTGCATCTCCGGACTCTAACTTTCACCCAGGCTCTCACATAGAGACTGACAGGACTACTTACAACTCCAGTCCCATTTCAAAGAGTACTACCCTACATAAGAGATTACTCCGAATCTTCGGCACTTCCCATCCTCCTGTGACAACAGGCAAAGAATGACTGGGGGATGAGGGGAGTGGGGGAGGTATTTAAGCCTTTGGCTGGGGTGTCTTTGCCTTCTCCTGGTGGCCAAGTTCATTATTCCCAAAAGTAATGAATGAAGCCATGGACTCTCCTCCCCTTTAGATGGAAAGTTCAGCATTTCCCTCGGGTGTAGATCAGATATTTAGAATAAAAAAAAAAACAACAAAAACCCATACCCAATAAAACAAAGAAACCAGGAAAAAAAACTTATTATGCATAACATATTATAATATCAGATCCTGCAAGGTACCTCCTATATCTTATTGGGTTATATCAACATATTTCTTATTATATATTTTTTAGCTTCTTCTGTATTGTTCAATATAAAGCTTTCACTATTTGAAGTTAACTGTATTTTTGCAGGATATAGGAGCCTTGCCTGGATGCCCTTTTTAAATAGTATTGAACAAAATGGAGCAATTTCTTTTCTTTTAAATGTAGTCTCTACAGAAAAGTCCTGAAATAAAATAATTTTATCTTGTCCCACCATTACCGGGTTAACTTTCCTACATTGTCTCATGATATAAATTTTATCTTGGAAGCATAAATATTTGACCATTACTGGTCTAGGTCTAGCTATACCTAAGTTCATATATCAAAATATTTATTGCAGCCAGTAAAAGTACTTTTACTGGCTGCAATAAATATTTTGATATTTGAACTTCGGTGCTGCTGGACTCTAATTTTTGTTTGGATATTCTATCAAGGCTTTGGTGGTGTGAGGCCTTTCAGCGTGCACGATGCCGGTTACACTGGTGCTATAGGGTCCTGGACTTTCTAGGTCTAGCTATACCATCTGGATTATTTCTAATCATGCCTAGCCTATGTGCTCTTTCTACTATGAATGTCTTGTCTGATATTTGCAAGCCTATTATTTGAGGTAAATCTAGAGGCAAATTTCACTAGATCTTGAGGCTTGATGGATTCAGGGAGTCCTACAATTTGTACATTATTTCTGCGGGATCAATCCTTTAAATCCTCCAGCCTCAGTTGGAGTATTTTAATCAAATCACCCTGGACTTTAGAGATTGACTCTTGTGTACCTATTTGATCTTCCAAATCAGAGACTCTTGATTCTACCTCAATAAGTCTCGTTGCAAACTGTCTTACCTCATCAGTAAGGCCTGACAGTTCATTTTTAAGTATATTGAACTGAGGCACAATCAGGTCTGCAATTTAAATGATCAGCAGCACTTGTTGATCTTCATTTGCCAGAGTTGGCACTTGCATGCCTAAACTGTTTTCCATGTCAATATTTTTAACTTTTCTATCTCTTTGTTTAGCCGGCATTGCTGGCGATTTAATTTTAGATTGTGTAATAAATCTTTCCATGTGAGCACAAACAGTGAAAAAACAAACAAACTTCTAAATAGGGAGAGGATAACCTCTCAAAACAGTGCTAAATTTAGACAATTTGTGCAATTTATGTTCTGAGTATCTAATTTACTTGTGACATATACATTGTGGATTATTGTTTTAAACAAAACATATAGCTTAAAAGAAAGCAGGTTAGTTGTACAAGTAACTATATAAGTGTAAATATTAAAAAAAAAAAGTGGTATTATCTCTTTTTTTTTAACATACTTGTGTTAGACTTATGCGCAGTATACACAGTGTAAAATTAAGGAGAGAAAAAAAACGAAAACAACAAGAAAAAAACCCCCAGTAGATTTATCAACAACTGCAGGTAGTCCTCAAAAAGTATCCTGCAACAGCAAACTTGAATCTCTTACATCCCAGAATTACTTATGGCTAGATTTAGAGTTTTGCGGCCAAAGGGGTGCGTTAGCTACGCGTGTTTCCCCCCCCCCCCCCCCGCACCTTTTAAATAACGCTGGTATTTAGAGTTCTCTGAAGGGCTGCGTTAGGCTCCAAAAAGGGAGCATACAGGCATATTTACCGCCACTTCAACTCTAAATACCAGCGTTGCTTACGGTAGCGGCCAGCTTGAAAAACGTGCTTGTGCACGATATACCCATAGGAAACAATGGGGCAGTTTGAGCTGAAAAAAAAAACCTAACACCTGCAAAAAAGCAGCATTCAGCTCCTAACGCAGCCCCATTGTTTCCTATGGGGAAACACTTTCTAAGTCTGCACCTAACACCCTAACATGAACCCCGAGTCTAAACACCCCTAACCTTACACTTATTAACCCCTAATCTGTCGCCCCCGCTATCGCTGACACCTGCATATTATTATTAACTCCTAATCTGCCACTCCGGACACCGCCGAAACCTACGTTATACCTATGAACCCCTAATCTGCTGCCCCAAACGTCGCCGACACCTACATTATAATTATTAACCCCTAATCTGCCCCCAACGTCGCCGCTACCTTACCAACACTTATTAACACCTAATCTCGCCGCCACTATAATAAATGTATTAACCCCTAAACCACCGCACTCCCGCCTCGCAAACCCTATAATAAATAGTATTAACCCCTAATCTGCCCTCCCTAACATCGCCGCCACCTAAATTCAAGTATTAACACCAAATCTGCCGACCGGACCTCGCCGCTACTATAATAAATGTATTGACCCCTAAACCTAACTCTAACCCTAACACCCCCCTAAGATAAATATAATTTAAATCTAACGAAATAAATTATTTCTTATTAAATAAATTAATCCTATTTAAAGCTAAATACTTACCTGTAAAATAAACCCTAATATAGCTACAATATAATGAATAGTTATATTGTAGCTCTTTTAGGATTTATATTTATTTTACAGGCAACTTTGTATTTATTTTAACTAGGTACAATAGCTATTAAATAGTTATTAACTATTTAATAGCTACCTAGTTAAAATAATTACAAAATTACCTGTAAAATAAACCCTAACCTAAGTTACAATTAAACCTAACACTACACTATCAATAAATTAATTAACTAAACTACCTACAATTACCTACAATTAAATCAACTAAACTAAATTACAAAAAAAACACTAAATTACAAAAAATAAAAAAAGATTACAAGAATTTTAAACTAATTACACCTACTCTAAGCCCCCTAAAAAAAATAACAAAGCCCCCCAAAAGAAAAAATGCCCTAACCTATTCTAAAATAAAAAGTTAACAGCTCTATTACCTTGCCAGCCCTTAAAAGGGCTTTTTGCGGGGCATGCCCCAAAGAAATCAGCTCTTTTGCCGTTAAAAAAAACCATACAATACCCCCCCAACATTACAACCCACTACCCACATACCCCTAATCTAACCCACCCAAGCCCCCTTTAAAAAACCTAACACTAAGCCCCTGAATATCTCCCTACCTTGTATTCACTCAGCCGGGTATCACCGATCCGTCCAGAAGAGGGTCCGAAGTCTTCATCCTATCCGGCAAGAAGAGGTCCTCCAGAGGGTCCGAAGTCTTCATCCTATCCAGCCAGAAGAGGTCCTCCAGAGGCTTGGAAGTTTTCATCCAGGCGGCATCTTCTATCTTCTTCCATCCGGAGCGGGTCCATCTTGAAGCAGCCGGCGCGGATCCATCCTCTTCTAACGACGTCTGATCGGAACAGCCAATAGAATGCGAGCTCAATCTGATTGGCTGATTGGATCAGCCAATCCGATTGAACTTGAATCTGATTGGCTGATTCAATCAGCCAATCAGATTTTTCCTACCTTAATTCCGATTGGCTGATAGAATCCTATCAGCCAATCGGAATTCGAGGGACGCCATCTTGGATGACGTCATTTAAAGGAACCTTCATTCGGATTTAGGACGTCATTAGAAGAGGATGGATCCGCGCCGGCTGCTTCAAGATGGACCCGCTCCGCTCCGGATGGAAGAAGATAGAAGATGCCGCCTGGATGAAAACTTACGAGCCTCTGGGGGACCTCTTCTTGCCGGATAGGATGAAGACTTCGGACCCTCTTCTGGACGGATTGGTGATACCCGGCTGGGTGAATACAAGGTAGGGAGATCTTCAGGGGCTTAGTGTTAGGTTTTTTAAGGGGGGTTTGGGTGGGTTAGATTAGGGGTATGTCGGTGGTGGGTTGTAATGTTGGGGGGGTATTGTATTTTTTGTTTACAGGCAAAAGAGCTGATTTCTTTGGGGCATGCCCCGCAAAAAGCCCTTTTAAGGGCTGGTAAGGTAATAGAGCTGTTAACTTTTTATTTTAGAATAGGGTAGGGCATTTTTTACAAGGTAGGGAGATCTTCAGGGGCTTAGTGTTAGTTTTTTTAAGGGGGGTTTGGGTGGGTTAGATTAGGGGTATGTGGGTGGTGGGTTGTAATGTTGGGGGGTATTGTATTTTTTTTTACAGGCAAAAGAGCTGATTTCTTTGGGGCATGCCCCGCAAAAAGCCCTTTTAAGGGCTGGTAAGGTAATAGAGCTGTTAACTTTATTTTAGAATAGGGTAGGGCATTTTTTTCTTTTGGGGGGCTTTGTTATTTTTTTAGGGGGCTTAGAGTAGGTGTAATTAGTTTAAAATTCTTGTAATCTTTTTTATTTTTTGTAATTTAGTGGGGTTTTTTTTGTAATTTAGTTTAGTTGATTTAATTGTAAGTAATTGTAGGTAGTTAAGTTAATTAATTTATTGATAGTGTAGTGTTAGGTTTAATTGTAACTTAGGTTAGGATTTATTTTACAGGTAATTTTGTAATTATTTTAACTAGGTAGCTATTAAATGGTTAATAGCTATTTAATAGCTATTGTACCTAGTTACAATAAATACAAAGTTGCCTGTAAAATAAATATAAATCCTAAAATAGCTACAATATAATTATTTGTTATATTGTAGCTATATTAGGGTTTATTTTACAGGTAAGTATTTAGCTTTAAATAGGATTAATTTATTTAATAAGAAATAATTTATTTAGTTAGATTTAAATTATATTTAACTTAGGGGGGTGTTAGGGTTAGGGTTAGAGTTAGGTTTAGGGGTTAATACATTTATTAGAGTAGCAGCGAGGTCGGGTCAGCAGATTATTAAGTGTAGGTAAGGTAGCGGCAACGTGGGGGGGGGGGCAGATTAGGGGTTAATAAATATTATGTAGGTGTCGGCGATATTAGGGGCAGCAGAATAGGGGTACATAGGGATAATGTAGGTGGCGGCGGTGTGCGGTCGGCAGGTTAGGGGTTAAACATTTTTATTAGAGTGGCGGTGATGTGGGGGGCCTCGGTTTAGGGGTACATAGGTAGTTTATGGGTGTTAGTGTACTTTAGAGCACAGTAGTTAAGAGCTTTATGACCCGGCGTTAGCCCATAAAGCTCTTAACTCCTGACTTTTTTCTGCGGCTGGAGTTTTGTCGTTAGAGTTCTAATGCTCACTTCAGCCAAGACTCTAAATACCGGCGTTAGGAAGATCCCATTGAAAAGATAGGATACGCAATTGGCGTAAGGGGATCTGCGGTATGGAAAAGTCCCGGCTGGAAAGTGAGCGTTAGACCCTTTCCTTACTGACTCTAAATACCAGCGGGCGGTAAAAACCAGCGTTAGGAGCCCTTAACGCTGGTTTTGACGGCTAACGGAGAATTCTAAATCTAGGCGCTAGCATATTGTTCCCTTGTAAATTCTCTACTATAGGATAGAGTGAAATCTTTGGGGGAACCATCTTGAACGCCTGCAACAAGTGTTAATCAGGCAAAAGGACTCCTCTTCTCAGGATTTTCAATACACTTTAATAGCATACAGAAACAAGGGTACGGTGTTACCTAAAGTAACAAAGATATTTATTCCACTAATATTTGCCATTGTATCTAGGACAGAAGTCCAGCTCGGGGGAGATTCTAACTTCCAGGCTTTAGCTATCGTTAGTTTAATAGCAGTTAACAAATATATACATAAATAGCTTTGGTGTTTAGTCAAAGGGTGTATCCCAATATGTAGGAGAGCAGAGGTGAATGCCTAGTTTAGCTAGAGAGATAAAACACAAGTTCCTAGTTTAGGGCAACTCCACCAGATGTGTAGGGAATCTCCTATTTGTCCGCATCCTCTCCAACAATTAGGAGAGGAACCATTGTACAGTTTGGATAATATAGTTGGCACATAGTACCAATGAGTGAGGAGTTTGTAATAGCATTCAAATAGGGTTCTGCAGTGAATCACTTTAGTAGTCAATGTAATGGTTCTGTGGCATATTTGTGGGGGTATGGATATATTCAATAGGTTTTCCCATTTAGAGATACGGGGAGCTTTGTCAACTGGTTCCACACCTTCCATAAGAGAGTATTTCTTAGATAATGGTTTATATGATTTCACACCCTGGGTCCATTTAGCTTCCCATGTTGTGAAAGGACGAGGAAGGGAGGGATGAAATCCCCAAGGCCTAAGCATACTCTTAATTCTAGAGTATTCAAAGAATAAATGCGGAGGGACAATCCGGGAACCAGTAATTTGGGTAAGAGTAGGGAATTGTTCTTGTACAGTGTCTGGTAATAGGTCAAAGATTTGGGTAAATCCTAATCTAGCCCAAGAGTTAGGGAGACAGTGGAATAAATATGTTAGTTTCTGTAAAAAGAACATTTTCAAGGCTGTAATCCTCCCTAACCATGATATAGATTGGAAATTCCATTTGGATTTGAGGAGTCGCAATTCGTTCAGTAAGGGGTGATAATTATCTTGAATAATTTTGTTTAATTGTATTAGAGATGTGAATACCCAAGTGCTTAATGGAGTCACTTTTCTGTAAATAATCTTGTGAAAAACCCCATGTGTAAATTTCTGTTTTGGATGAGTTAAGTTTATAGTGAGACATTTTGCCAAATTAATATAAAATTGATAATAAAGAGGGTATTGTGTCAGCTGGAGAAGAAGTAATTATTGTGACATCATCCGTGAAAAGTGCAATTTTATGTGTAGTACCGAAGAGTGTAATACCATTACACTGTCATCTTGTCGAATGTGTAAATGCAAATAGTAAGGGAGACAGGGGACAGCCCTCTCATGTTCCATTAGATAATAGAAAGGGGTCTGAGATGAAACCAAGGCCCCTCACTCTAGCTGTAGGAGTGGAATAAAGAGCTTTGATGTAAATTTTTATGTCCTGGGGGATTTAAAAGCATCCAATTAGGGCTGCAACTAACGATTATTTTCATAATCGATTAGTTGGCCGATTATTTTTTTCAATTAAACGGTTAAAAAAAAAATTTTTTTAGATTATTTAAAGGGACAGTCTGCATCAAAATTTGTATTGTTTAAAAAAATAATGATCCCTTTATTACCCATTCTCCTGTTTTGCATAACCTATACTGTTACATAATAATAAGCTTTTTAGCTCTGTGATTACCTTGTATCTAAGCATCTAAGTTCTTTTGACAGACTTGAAATTTAGCCAATCAGTAGTGACTCATACATAACTCCACGGGAGTGAGCACGATGCACTGAGATAAGAGGCGGCCTTTAACAATTTAGAAATCAGTTAGAGCTTACCTAGGTTTAGAATATCAAGGGAGTGTATCCTATTTTCTCCTAACTTAAAAATAAAATGTATAATATAGACCTATCTGTCCCTATGTTACTGAAACCTTGACTTTTCCCACAAAATACTTTAGCATGCCACCATTCTGCCCATCAATAACAATGTGGTGCATATTCACCCGGCAGACACATCACAACCACAGCAATTAAGCTCACCCTTTAGAGTGGGAGCTGCAAGTATGATGGATCTAGGCTGGACCAGCTTCAGTGCGAGTACTGTTTCACACACTGTTCCCGGCCTTGCAAAGCTCATTATTGCCGGAAGCGATGTGCTGTGTCAGCGTAGAGAGAAGGCAGATAGCTCACGTTGGGCAGCTCCAGCCATCAGAGTGCACACATACAAGCATTTGACTCTCATGACTATTTGTCACAATCCGTTTGTAATGTCACACGAAAGCAACACCAGTCAGAATTATGAGTGGTCCGTTTGTAAAGGAAGCAGTTGGCGCGATAGCTGTATGTGGCAGGGGTAAATGTAAAACATGCGGTTATTAGACACAGACATTATTCAGTGTGGCGGTAGCCAAGAGAGCACCTGGAATTGCAAGGGAAGAGAAGGAACAACCCTATAATCCAGTGGTTTGACTAAACAGATAAGATTTCCTTACAAACAACTAATTGATCACCAACTAATTGATAATGAGAATCATTGACAATGATTTTTTATTATCGATTATTATCGATTAGTTGTTTCAGCCCTACATCCAATACTTCCCAAAGATAATCCCATCTAACTCGGTCAAAATCTTTCTCGGCATCTAATGAGATAACCGAGAAGGATCTGATTAGTTTTGTGGCTTCAAAAAAGACATTGAGGAGTCACCGAGTGTTGTCAGGTCCCTCTCGATTAGGAATAAATCCTACTTGATCAATCCTACTTGGCTGCTAGCAGGGGGTGTCAATCAACCCGATCGTATGCGATCGGGCAGATTGATTTCTGCTGCCTCAGAGCAGGGGAACGAGTTAAGGAGCAGTGGCTTCTTAACTCCTGTTTCTGGCGAGCCTGAAGGCTCATGCAGAAACAGAGGTTTTGGGGCTGATACGGGGGTTGGTAAATCGGCCCCTATATATTGATGTCTGTGTTAATCAGGGAGATGGGTCTATAGCAAGAGCAGAGTGAGGGGGTCTTCCTTTTACACTTTTTGCTGGGTAGGTTTTGTTAGTAGGCCACTAAATATGTGTAACAAACAACAGTGATTTTGTTTCCAGCGTTTTAAATTATATGCTCCTTAGAGCCAAATCGTAATCATGATATTTAAAATCCTGGAAAGCACATCCAAATTATATGTAGTCAGCTTTTCTTTCTATAAGAAACACACCAGCTTAAGTGTAGATTTAAGATGGAAAAAAGCATAGTTTTATACTTGCGGTCAGATGATCTTTCACCGTATAGGAAATAAAGTTCAGCTGTTTTCCCCACTGCTACTGTAACTTTTTATATAAATAGATCTTTTATCCACCATAAAGTTTCAGCTGTGTGCCATTGTAGACAGGCACCACACCTTCTATCCAGTGACCACCAAACACATAGGGCCCCTGGGCTCTCACTGCCCCCTCACACAACAGCCATCCTGTCCAGCCAGTTGGGATCCAGCTCAGCCACACCACACCACTGCTGTCCCTCTGCCTGAGTAGCCGGGTCTCTCACCCTCCTTCTCTGCTGCAGCGGGTGGTGCGCAGAATCGGGTACATATGGTTCCCCACATGATTCGCGGCGTTCAGGTCTGCAGGCCTTGTGTTACGGAAGTACTCCCAAGATATTTGTATTATCTGTAATACAATATGACAGTCCAAAAATAATAGTATAGCTGCACCACCAATTGTATTAAAACATCATGTTTTTATTTAGCCACTTTAAAACAGACCTGTTTTAAAGTGGCTAAATAAAAACATGATGTTTTAATACAATTGGTGGTGCAGCTATACTATTATTTTTGGACTGTTTTCTTGGGACCTTGGTGCAGGTCCAATAGTTGGCACACCTGCAAACAAGTTTTGCTACACCCTTGGTGCTTGGGCAATTTCTGACTTTTCTGTAATACAATATGAGGTGCCCCTTTCTTCTATCCACAGCATTATAATATATTCCTCACACCGGGATTACAAGTGGAGCAGCCTTAAGTCATCAAGGAACAAAAGTTCACAACATCATTGGTAGATCACTCAGATCCTTTCCATCAGGGGATGATATTTTGCCTTTAGGACTTTTTTGAGTTACATTACACTCTTAGACTCCCACAAATTTTCAAGTATCAGTATAACTAATTTTTCCTTTTCCAATAGAATAATTGTTTTATATATGCGTATGTTGTTTGATTTGAGACATAACTATGTAACTGCATTACATACATCGTATATAATGCCATTTCAGAAATAATACTCTTATATATACTATTTTTTCATTGTTTAGAGATCATATTATTTGTATAGGTGCGCCCCCAATTGGAATCATTCTTAGGTTTCCATCTGTTTGCATTTTTCAAGGTGCTTTTTGGGGGCAGCTGACACCATTTTAGAATCACATTAAATCACATTTTGTTTTATATTATACATGCCGTTTTCATTTATGCATCACTTTTGACAGATTTTTTTGTTTATTAGAAATTTTGATAATATCACATAGTATAATATTTTGGTAGTATTTAACATTATTGCTATTTGTAATTTATTAATATTCATTATATTCCATTATAATCATCACAAGGTATTTTATTATTTTCTATGACAGTATCTATTTTAAACAAGGTGTTTTGTTATTTTCCCTGACAGAATCTATTCAAACACTGTACACACAAAGTTGTCACTATTTTAAGAACATTTTAAACATTCTAGACAGTTTGTGGAACCAATTCAATCTCAAACCAACAGGTTAGTTCCACAACAGATCCCAGTTTTTTAAGTTTTATCACATTGAGTTAGAAAACACATTGCAGATTGACACTACATCACTTTAATACTTCTTACACACCATCACTTATTTACTAATAGTTTGGGATATACAGTATATCTCCACCAAAATGCAATCCAGAGAAGAGAGAATCTCAAAGAGATTGGGCTTTAATCTATCAAAGGATGCTTCAATTGTCAATTCATCTAATGATACCACTGCAGTCAAATCAATGAGAGATCTCTTCTATCTTTTAGAAGAAGAGATCAAGAAAGAACATAGACATTGGTGGGACTTAACCACTTTAGAAAAATATATGGAAATTAAATATATACCTTCGGATGCTCAAACACTGTTCCTTTAAGGAAGACCCAGACCTTCTTAAAAAATGGTATAAAGCACTTAGCAAATGCTCATTTTACCTTATCAAAATACTAATTGAACATAGACGCAAGTTGTTTAAAGAGTGCAATGTTAATATAGAAAAAATTCAGAAAGATTTGGCACGTTATCAACAAAACACTGATTACACAAAAATAGCAAAGGACATAGATGAACGAACTGATAGATATCAAGAAAATATTGTCAGCACCAAAAACAAAAAAATTACAAAGGTACCATGAAGACTACACTAATAATTGCATTTACACTTTTAACCGCAAGGAGGATAATACAATACATAGAGATATGATTACAAATCCAGGAGAACAGAACCAATGGAAAAAAGTTCAATACAACAGAGGTAACAGATTCAGGACTCCGCAAAATTATCATATAAGAAATCAATATGAAAACAGAATGCCCTATGAGAATAGAGACCATTTCAATCCAGCGCATCAAAATTATATGTACCATGACACATCACAACCCTGCAAGGTTGATAGATTTAATCAATCTAACAATCAAAATAAGAATCATTACACAGACAGTCATACCAACACTCACATTCACATTCACAACCTTTCACTTCCTATCAATCATATCATACAGACACAACACTCACAAGCCGTTTTTTCACAACAATGGGAACCATGAAGGGAATTCATGGAGATCACAAGATAATTTTAGATCCAGACAATTTGATTATAGTCCACAGGTATCACACATACGAACTGATCAACAACAGTCTAATTCTTCTTTTCATGATTATGATCATTTCAACCGCAAAAACGAGTACATTTCAAACCCAATCCCCAATTTCGAACATCCCAATAGGTTTAGTCCTTTACTAACAGGACCAAAAGAACCTGAGGCCAACCATGAGAGATCTTATAACACAGACTCTCCCTCTTTTTTAGGAATAGGCCCGAACTTGAGAACAGAAGGACCCCCCTCAAGATCTATAAAAAAGACCCAATCGTATAGAAAAGGAGGCTCTAAAGGCCGAGCTCTTACGTCCAAGAAAGCGAAATTATCCAGATAAGAAAAGGAGATCTTAAATTTTTCCTCTCATACCTTGACTATTGAAGAGAAAATAATTCTTAAATGAGGTCTTTCCTATTGCCCACCTAATGCACACAATTTATTATATATTTTTGTCGACTTAAACAATTTTACCCGTAAATTAACACTTCAAAAATATTTTGTAAATAAAAAACTGAAAGAAAATAAGACTAATGCAGTAGGATCACAACTGATATTGACTGACCATATGCCAGCCAGCAGAAACACTCCCTGTGTTATTTCTGTGGATAACCTAACAACACATTTATTTGATGGGTTCAATAATACATCTGTTAAAAACAAATCTAATTTTAATCCAACAAATACACCAAATCAGTATATAGAACTATATCAAAGTCTAGTACTAGATGACTTTGAAAAACTGTCCAAATTGAAAAAAAAAAAAGTAATATATGGGCCTTGACAAAAAAAGAGCCCTGATGAGCTTACAATGTAACCAAAATATCATAATTTGAGATGCAGATAAGGGTGGGGGAATTGTTATTCAGGATCTTAATGATTATCTAAAGGAAGCCAAAAGAATTTTAGGAGACCCTAATTATTATGTAACCCTAAATGGAGATCCTACATCCAGTTATCTTCTTTCCTATACAAAATTGATAGAAAAGGGAACAAATTTGGGTATTTTGAATAATAGCGAAAAAGGAATTTCTAAAGACAGCCAATCCCACCATAGCACACTACTACCACCTACCCAAGGTTCATAAAGATATTCAGAACCTGCCGGGGAGTCCAGTTATTGCGGGTATTGGCAATTTAACATATAACCTTTCCTACTATATAGATCAGTTTCTTTGTTTGTCATCACTCTTCCCTCTTATATTAGAGATAGTAGTAATGTATTACAATCAATTAATCAGATTCAGATTCCAGATAAGGCATTATTATGGATC
Source organism: Bombina bombina (assembly GCF_027579735.1). NCBI lineage: Eukaryota > Metazoa > Chordata > Amphibia > Anura > Bombinatoridae > Bombina > Bombina bombina. The sequence continues at coordinate 1,276,130,144 of NC_069499.1, forward strand.
ACGTGGGACATAAGTTCCTTATATTCTAATATTACCCATGAATTAGGCATTTTAGCTGTATCCCATTTTCTAGAACAAGATATATTCTTTCCAGATTCACAAAGATTGTTTATTCTGGAAAGCATTAATTATATTTTAAAACACAATTATTTTATTTATCAAGACATTTTTTATCTTCAAGTTAAGGGTACGGCCATGGGGACCAGGTTCACCCCTAGCTTTGCGAACCTTTTCATGTTTTTTTTTTTTAAGAAAAATACATCTACCAAAGCACATTTGGGGCGAACCTGGTTTTCTATTGCCGCTACATATATAATCTTATTTTTATTTGGGATGGGGACTGTTTGTCAGCAAAAAAATGTATCTCTCATTTAAACCAAAATGACATGGGGATCAGTTTCAAAGCCAATATACAAAATTAATCTATTGAATATTTAGATCTTGTTCTCAGTTGGGGAACCAATAACTGTATTAAATCTAGAACCGTCTTCAAGTCGATAGTAACAGTTTTTTAGAATATAAAAGTAATTATCATAGAAGTTGGATCAAAAACATACCTTATAGTCAATTCAGGAGGATTAGAAGAAATTGCACAAAAAGGGAAACCTTTCTAGAACAGAATCAAGTCCTATATCATAGATTTGTAGACAAAGGCAACCCAACACATTTATTGAATTAAGCACTAACAAAAGCAAAAAATCTAGACAGATCTACTACACTTCAGGCTAGATCAAATAATGTGGAAACAACGGATATTGGTAATGATATTATGTTCATTACCCAGTATAATAGTGATCACTATGAGACACAAAACATACTCAATAAATATTGATATATTATTCAGAAAGACCCTGTTTTAAAAACCTAGTAAAAGATAAACCAAGGATAGTCTATAGGAGAGCACCAACCTTAAGAAACAAACTGGCTACCAGTAAGAGAGTCAAACGTGAATTTTAATATACCAAATCCCAAACCAAAATCTGGTATTTTTGGGCTAAAGGGAGTATACAAATGTGGGAAGAATGGATGCCATTCTTGTAAATATATTAAATCAGGACAAAAATATATTTTTTTCCAATAGTACAGGGGAAACTCAGAAAAATCAGAACAAGATGGGGGAACATTATCAAAATTGCAAGAATTGTAATAAAAATAAAATCAAGCATAACATTCCTAATCACTGTCTAACTAAACATAATAGTAACACCTCTATGATCCCTAAATCATCAGATTACAACAGATTGATTAAATTGCGACAATGAGAAACATTTTGGATATTTACGTTAAAAACCCTCTATCCTTTAGGTCTCAATTCTAATCTGGATTTAGCAGCTTTTAATTAATGCCATCCTATTTTTTGAGTGTATTTAATTGTTTCTTTTTTTCAGTTAGGCTGCGATATGTACCCCCTTTAACTTTGGAGTATATATCTTTCTCAACAACCTATCAATAGCATGTGGGACCATAACAAATACATAAATATATATATTCTTTATATACCACTGTTAAACATTTTATATTATTGCATACCATACTTCACATAGTATATATCATACACTATTGCATACACCACAATATTAATACGGCAGAGCCTGTACGCATCTACATGCATCAAATATAAGGAGGGAACAATACATATTTCATACACATCATAGAATTATAAAACAACACACATGCTAGGGTAATTCTAAACAACACCAGGTATCTGTTAGACAGGCCACATCAAAACACACACATAGCCAGTTATACACTGTTTTTTTAATCCTGTTTACAGACAGTTGTTGATATTAATTTATAAAACACGGAATTTAGTGAGGAGTTAAGCTAGCTAATACACTGCAGATATATTAAATATGGGCTTGCAACTTTGGAAATTTTGCATCTACTAATTATAGTTGGTATCTTCCGAAAAATCTTTGCAAAACACAGATAGTCTTAGAGTTTAAGATACAAAATATTTAGAAGACCATTTGATTGAGGACTATCGTTTAGGTTAACATCAAGAGAGAGGAATGGATCTAATTTATATACAGTTCCACTCCAAAATATACACCTTTATACATTGGAGGTATAGATACATATACACATATATATATAATTTTTTGGGAAAAACCAAGGTGTGTAGGTTATTTAATACATAGGGATTGCAAATTTTTATAACCAATACATTCATCGCTTTTAGACATATATTGTATAAACATCAGAAATTTATTTTTATTATTATGATTGGATAGGATGGATTTATTTACTCAAATTATTCATATATATATATATATATATATGCATTGTTTCGAGTCTTGATTTTATAACCATTCTGATGATTTTTAAGATGAAATGTATACACACGTGATAACTGTTACAATTTGGCAGATTTGCGCTAAATGAGGATTTATGGAATATTTGTAAAAACAACAATCTTGTTAACAAGAAACTTATTTTGAATTTTGAAGACCCCCACAACATTTAATAATCTGAAGAAAATCTTTTTGTACTTTAAAATGGGGGTATAAAATTGTTTACTAATATCTCCGTTATCTTTATTTGAACTTTTTTTAAAGTTTAAAAAAAGTTTTGCAAGACATGTCAAAAACATATTCAAATAAAGTATTACACTTATATATACACTATTTAATGAACAAGTATCTTTTTAATATTGATAAAACGTTTTAATTATTGCCCTGACGGTGGAAATTAGCATTTTATTATTATTATTATTATCGGTTATTTGTAGAGCACCAACAGATTCCACAGCGCTATAAACATAGGTGGAATAGAAGGAAACAGTTATAGGGATCAAAGGGTAGAGGGCCCTGCCAAGAGTTGCTCTGTTGTAGTCAGCTCTTAAGAAGGTGGTCTACAAACAGCTGGGCTCTTAGGCTTACATACTAATGGAGTTCAAGGGGATAGCAATGGAGGAGAGGAACTGGTATAAAGAAAGGTTAGTGTAGATTGTATGCATCCCTGAACAGTAGAGTTCTTAGGGAGCGCATGAAGCTTTCAAAACTAAGGGAGAGTCTTGTGGAGCGAGGCAGAGAGTTTCACAAGATAGAAGCCAGTCTGGAGAAGATGATGATACACTGTGGGAGTGAGATTTTAGCTCTGCAGAGAATATAGCCTTACACACTCTCTCTATTGTACAGATATTTACATGCTTTGTTGAAAATCCTTTGATGTGCTAATGTGTACAATTTGGTAAGTCTGCCTATAGACAATTTAACCGCTTAATGAGCTGAATGTAAAACTGCCTTATCTTGCCCTATATTGTTCTTCCATTTAAAAAAAACACAGAAAAAAAAAGAGCTTTTACATATACCAAAGTTTTTTTGTTGACAGCAGTAATTGCTTTGTTACAACTTTTTTATAATCATAAAGAGTAATCATGGTGTTAAAATAATACTTTTTCCAAGCATATGTTGTCCTCTTGGCTAATGATTTAATGTTTGTGAATTAACCTCCCAACATTTCAAAATTCAAAAGAGGGAAAGCCCCCCCCCCGCAAAAGTGTCATAAACAAGTCATATCTTAATACTCTTATGCAGCAAAACAAACACAAGCTCAAACCACTAGTATAGCTATGTGACAGTGCTAAATATTTTTTATCTTAATTGGACATTTAATAATAGATTCTTTAAAATTGCTCTCTGCATTCCCCATTAATATTCTAGGTTCTATGCAAAAATGCACAGTAACAAAAGCTACACATATACATGTATACACACTCAAATACACAGAAACACACACTACATAGCATACAGTTACACATGCAGATACACACACACACACTACATAGCTTACACCTATACATGCAGATACACACACACACTACATAGCATTAATTTATACCTGCAGATACACACACTACATAGCATAAACTTATACATGCAGATACACAGACACTACATAGCATACACTTATACATGCAGATACCCACATACACTACATAGCATACACTTATACCTGCAGATAAACACACACATACTACACAGCATACACTTATACATGCAGATACACAGACACTACATAGCATACACTTATAGATGCAGATACACACACACACTACATAGCATACACTTATACATGCAGATACACAGACACTACATAGCATACACTTATACATGCAGATACACACACATTACATAGCTTACACTTATACATGCAGATACACACACACACGACATAGCTTACACTTATACATGCAGAAACACACACACACTACATAGCTTACACTTATACAGTACATGCAGATACACAGACACTACATAGCATACACTTTTACATGCAGATACACACACACAAACACTACATATCATACACTTATACATGCAGATACACACACACACACTACATAGCATACACTTATACATGCAGATACACACGCACTACATAGCATACACTTATACATGCAGATACACACACACATTACATAGCTTACACTTATACATGCAGATAAACACACACATGACATAGCTTACACTTATACATGCAGAAACACACACACACTACATAGCTTACACTTATACATGCAGATACACACACTACACAGCATACACTTATACATACAGATACACACACTACATAGCTCACACTTTTACATTCAGATACACACACTACATAGCATTCACTTATACATACAGATACAAATACACTACACAGCATACATAGCTTACACTTTTACATGCAGATACACTTATACATGCAGATACACACACACATTACATAGCTTACACTTATACATGCAGATACACACACACATGACATAGCTTACATTTATACATGCAGAAACAAACACACAATACATAGCTTACACTTATACATGCAGATACACACACTACACAGCATACACTTATACATACAGATACACACACTACATAGCTTACACTTGTACATGCAGATACACACACACTACATAGCATTCACTTATACATACAGATACACATACACTACACAGCATACATAGCTTACACTTTTACATGCAGATACACACACTACATATCATACACTTATACATGCAGATACACACACACACACTACATAGCATACACTTATACATGCAGATACACACACACTACATAGCATACACTTATACATACAGATACACACACATTACATAGCTTACACTTATACATGCAGATACACACACACATGACATAGCTTACACTTATACATGCAGAAACACACACACACTACATATCTTACACTTATACATGTAGATACACACACTACACAGCATACACTTATACATACAGATAAACACACACACTACATAGTTTATACTTATACATACAGATACACACACACTACACAGCATACATATCTTACACTTATACATGCAGATACACACAAACTACATAGCTTACACTTATACATGCAGATACACACACACACACTACATAGCTTACACCTATACATGCAGATACACACACTACATAGCTAACACTTATACATACAGATACACACACACTACACAGCATACATATCTTACACGTATACATGCAGATACACACAAACTACATAGCTTACACTTATACATGCAGATACACACACTACACAGCATACACTTATACATGCAGATACACACACTACATAGCTTACACTTATACATGCAGACACACACACACTACACACCATACACTTATACATACAGATACCCACACACACTACATAGCTTACACTTATACATGCAGATACACACACACACTAAATAGCATACACATATACATGCAGATATTATTATTATAAGGTATTTGTAAAGCGCCAACAGATTCTGCAGCGCTATAAGTATAGGCGGTATACAAGATAATATTTACAGGGATCAGATACACACACTTATACATACAGATACACACACACACTACATAGCTTACACTTATACATGCAGATATACACATACACACTACATAGCATACACTTATACATGCAGATACACACACACACTACATAGCTTACACTTATACATGCAGATACACACACACACACACACACACACACTACATAGCATACACTTATACATGCAGATATACACACACACTACATAGCTTACACTTATACATGCATACACACACACACTACATAGCTTACACTTATACATGCAGATACACACACACTACACACCATACACTTATGCATATAGATACCCACACACACTACATAGCTTACACTTAAACATGCAGATACACACACTACATAGCATACACAATACATGCAGATACACACACTCTTATACATACAGATACACACACTACATAGCTTACACTTATACATACAAATACACACACTTCATAGCATACACTTATACATGCAGAAACACACACACTTATAAATACAGATACACACACACACTACATAGCTTACACTTATACATGCAGATACACACACTACAAAGCATACACTTATACATGCAGATACACACACACACTACATAGCTTACACTTATACATGCAGATACAAAACCACACTACATCATATATGGGTATCTTTAATTCATTGTATAGGGTGCTGTGATTGGCAAGCACATTAGCTGGCAGTCTGCCACTATTCGTTACACTGGTGTTAGCACTGCTCATTGTATAAAACTGAAGGCATGCTAGTATTATCACCAGGGGTTAGACGCCATCACTACCAGAGGTTAGAGGTCACCATTACCTGAGGTCAGAGGGTATACAGCCTTATTACTCATGCTTACCCTCACACCATTCCTTTTCCAGAGGGAATCTAACAGGTGAGAGAAAAGCCTGGGAGAGAAAAGCCAGCTGCTTCTGAGTATAAGCCCAATAGATTTTTTTTTTTTTAAAATGCATGGGGCAATACGGGACACATGGCAAGCGGGACAGACCCCTAAAATCGGGACTGTCCCGCGAAAATCGGGACAGTTGGGGGGGGGTAATGCCCAATTTATTCCTTCTTTCTTAATTTTAGGTAAGAACCATAGTCCAATGTCTACTTCTGATTACTCCTGAACCTAATGAGGCCTACTTATCAAGTCGTCAACTTACGTGCATTCGATGGCACCAATACGCTCGCCGGATATCGCCTAACATCTCAGCCATGGACCTGAATACGCTCTCCATATTTAACAAAAAAGCTGTCAAAAAGCTGTGCACCAAGTACGGGGCGATGAACAGCGGACTGTTGTTAACTAGCAGTCATCGATCTCGCTGCTATTCGGCTTTTTCCTAGCTTTATTTATACCCTGTCACTAAACACAGCCACTATACTAAAATGTTTAACCCCTATCCCGCCGCTCCCGGACCCCGCTGCAACTAAATAAAGTTATTAACCCCTATCCCGCTGCTCCCTGACACCGCCGCAACTCTAATAAACTTATTAACCCCTATTCCGCCCCTCCCGGACCCCGCCGCAACTAACTAAATGTATTAACCCCTAAACCTCTGGCCTCCCACATCACTACCACTTACTAAACCTATTAACCCCTAAACCGCCAGCTCCCCACATCGCCATAAATTAAATTAACCTATTAACCCCTAAACCTAACAACCCGCTATCTTTATATTAAATATTAACTCATCCCTATCTTATAATAAATATAAACTTACCTTTTGATTTAAATTAAACTATATTAAACTAATAATTAACCTACCCTAACTATTAGACTAAAATTACATTAAACTATATTAAACTATATTAAACTAATAATTAATCTACCCTAACTATTAGACTAAAATTACATTAAACTATATTAAACTATATTAAATTATATTAAACTAATAATTAACCTACCCTTACTATACTAAATTACAAAAAAAAATAAACACTAATTTACACAAAATAAAAAATAAATGATCAAATATTTAAACTAATTATACCTAATCTAAGATCCCTATGAAAATAAAAAAAGCCCCCCCCAAAATAAAAAAAAAACCCTAGCCTACAATAAACTACCAATGGCCCTTAAAAGGGCTTTTTGCGGGGCATTGTCACAAAATAATCAGCTCTTTTACCTGTAATCTAAACCCCCTACACTGCCGCCACCTATAATAAATGTATTACCCCCTAATCTAATCCCCCTACACCGCCGCCACCTATATTAAATATATTAACCCCTAATCTGACCCCCCTACACCGCCGCCACCTATATTAACTATATTAACCCTAATTATATTAGGGTTAATATAGTTAATATAGTTATTATATTATATATATTAACTATATTAACCCTATCTAACTCTAACACCCCTAACTTAATTATTATTAAAATAAATCTAAATAATATTAATAATATTAACTAAATTATTCCTATTTAAAACTAAATACTTACCTATAAAATAAACCCTAAGATAGCTACAATGTAATTAATAATTACATTGTAGCTATTTTAGGGTTTATATTTATTTTACAGGTAACTTGGTATTTATTTTAACTAGGTACAATAGTTATTAAATAGTTAATAACTATTTAATAGCTACCTAGTTAAAATAATTACCAATTTACCTGTAAAATAAATCCTAACCTAAGTTACAAATACACCTACACTATCAATAAATTAAATAAACTACAAATATCTAAACTAAAATACAATTAAATACACTAAACTAAATTACAAAACCCCCCATTATATTACAAAAAAATAAAAAAAAGATTACAAGAATGTTAAGCTAATTACACCTATTCTAAGCCCCCTAATAAAATAACAAAGCCCCCCAAAATAAAAAAAATTCCCTACCCTAATATAAATTACAAAAGTAATCAGCTCTATTACCAGCCCTTAAAAGGGCCTTTTGTGGGGCATTGCCCCAAAGTAATCAGCTCTTTTACCTGTAAAAAAAAGAACAACCCCCCCATTACAACCCACCACCCACATACCCCTACTCTAACCCACCCAATCCCCCCTTAAAAAAACCTAAGTCTAACCCCCAAGTGCTCCTTAAATGTCCTGAAGACCGGCGGAGAAGGTCCTGTTCCAGGCGGAGAAGTCTTCTTCCAGGCGGCAACCTCTTCTTCTTCCAGGATCCAGCCGGCGTAGAGCGGAGGAGTTGAAGACCGATGACCGCGGAGCTGAAGACCATCCATCTGGAACTGAAGACCGGCGATGCTGGAACTGAAGATCGGTGACGCTGGAACTAAAGACCGGAGCCGGAGCGTGGAGGATCCTCTTCATATGATCACCGCCGTACACTGAATAGGAATTCAAGGTACGCAAATAAAAATGGCGTCCCTTGAATTCCTATTGGCTGATTTGAGCCTTCAAATTCAAATCAGCCAATCGGATGCGAGCTACTTTAATTCTATTGACTGATTTGAATAGCCAATAGAATAAAAGCTACTGTAATTCTATTGGCTGATTAGAATAGCGTACCTTGAATTCCTATTCAGTGTACGGCGGCGATCATATGAAGAGGATTCTCCACGCTCCGGCTCCGGTCTTCAGTTCCAGCATCGCCGATCTTCAGTTCCAGCATCGCCGGTCTTCAGTTCCAGATTGACGGTCTTCAGCTCCGCGGTCATCAGTCTTCAACTCCTCCGCTCCGCGCCGGCTGGATCCTGGAAAAAGAAGAGGTTGCCGCCTGGAAGAAGACTTCTCCGCCTGGGACCGGACCTTCTCCGCCGGTCTTCAGGACAGATAAGGAGCACTTGGGGGGTTAGACTTAGGTTTTTTTAAGGGGGGGGATTGGGTGGGTTAGAGTAGGGGTATGTGGGTGGTGGGTTGTTCTTTTTTTTACAGGTAAAAGAGCTGATAAAGGCTGGTAATAGAGCTGGTTACTTTGGGGCAATGCCACGCAAAAGTCCCTTTTCAGGGCTATTTGTAGGGTTAGACTTAGGTTTAGTGGTAGGGAAATTTTAGTATTTTAGGGGTTAATAAATTTAATATAGGTGGCGGCGGTATAGGGGGATTAGATTAGGGGTTAATAATTTTAATATAGGTGGCGGCGGTGTAAGGAGGTCAGATTAGGGGGTAGTACATATAATATAGGTGGCGGCGGTGTAGGGGGCTCACATTAGGGGTTAATATAGTTTAAATAGGTGGCGGCGGTGTAGGGGGATCATATTAGGGGGTAATATAGTTTAAATAGGTGGTGGCGGTGTAGGGGGATCATATTAGGGGTTAATATAGTTTAAATAGGTGGCAACGGTGTAGAGGGATCATATTAGGGGGTAATATAGTTTAAATAGGTTGCGGCGGTGTAGGGGGTCAGATCAAGGGGGTAATACATATAATATAGGTGGCGGCGGGGTCCGGGAGCGGCAGTTTAGGGGTTAATACATTTATTGTTAGGAGTGAGAGGGGGGGATTGCGGATAGAGGGTTATACGTGTCGGGCTATGTTTGGGAGGCGTGTTAGACAGTTGCGGGTGATTTTATAACTTAGTCAGTTTTTTTTTATGTGGCGGCAGTTTCTAAAGTGCCGTAAGTCACTGGCGACTCCAGAAATTTGTACTGACGCAGATTTCTGGACATTGCTAGTTTGTCAGACTTACGGCACTTTAGCATCTGACGGCGCCGTATATGTGATAGCTCAAGTTGCAAGCTGAAACTACGGGTGGCGCAGGTTTCCACGCTTGCGCCGAAACCTTCGCCGTATATATATTTGGACTGTCAATGAATTGTAGATTTATAAGAGGGGATTTATGCACTAGAATCCCCACTTGATTTTATTGCATGTTATTCTATGACATTCTTATGTTCTTCTAATATAGAAGTGTTTTAAATTTTAGTGATTATTATTGCATAGTATATAAAGTGTTCACAGACGTGTATTAGTTTGGTACATTTTTTGTTTGTTGTATCATATACTTTTAAATTATTAATGTATTAATTTTTTTAATTTTTTACTTTATTTTACTTGTACCATTCACTCATTTGATATTCATTTTTCTTGATATATACACCTACATTAATACGTATATATTATCCCTCAGTTTTAGACTTTGAAATAATCCTTTCCTAAGCCTACTACCTATCTTTGTGCCCATGTGTGTGTGTACAGATGTATTTATGTATTTATATATGTATTTATGTAATTACACACAAATATACACATATAAACACAAAACACATAAATACATATGTACACACATATATACATATATATATATATATATATATACTAGTACTAAAGCCCGTGTACACGGGCCATTTTTTGCAGTACAGCGGTCCCACCCCTTGCTCTCTCCCCCCTCTCTTTTGCTCTCTCTTCCCCCCTCTCTTTTGCTTTCTCTCCCCCCTCTCTTTTGCTTTCTCTCCCCCCTCTCCTTTGCTCTCTCTCTCCCCTCTTTTGCTTTCTCTCCCCCCTCTCCTTTGCTCTCTCTCTCCTCTCTTTTGCTCTCTCTCTCCCCTCTTTTGCTCTCCCCCACCCTCTTTGGCTCTCTCCCCTCTTTTGCTCTCTCTCTCCCCCCTCTTTGGCTCCCCCTCCCTTTGTCTCTCCCCCCCCTTTGTCTCTCTCCCCCCCTTTGTCTCTCTCCCCCCCCTTTGTCTCTCTCCCCCCCCTTTGTCTCCCCCCCACACTTTGTCTCTCTCCCCCCCTTTGTCTCTCTCCCCCCCCCTTTGTCTCTCTTCCCCCCCCTTTGTCTCTCTTTCCCCCCCTTTGTCTCTCTCCCCCCCCTTTGTCTCTCTCCCCCCCCATTTGTCTCTCTCCCCCCCCCTTGTCTCTCTCCCCCCCCCTTTGTCTCTCTTGCCCCCCCCCCTTTGTCTCTCTTCCCCCCCCTTTGTCTCTCTTCCCCCCCCCCTTTGTCTCTCTTCCCCCCCCTTTGTCTCTCTTCCCCCCCCTTTGTCTCTCTTCCCCCCCCTTTGTCTCTCTTCCCCCCCTTTGTCTCTCTTCCCCCCCCTTTGTCTCTCTTCCCCCCCCCTTTGTCTCTCTTCCCCCCCTTTGTCTCTCTTCCCCCCCCTTTGTCTCTCTCCCCCCTTTGTCTCTCTTCCCCCCCTTTGTCTCTCTTCCCCCCCCCTTTGTCTCTCTTCCCCCCCCCTTTGTCTCTCTTCCCCCCCTTTGTCTCTCTTCCCCCCCCTTTGTCTCTCTTCCCCCCCCCTTTGTCTCTCTTCCCCCCCCTTTGTCTCTCTTCCCCCCCCTTTGTCTCTCTCCCCCCCCCCTTTGTCTCTCTTCCCCCCTTTGTCTCTCTTCCCCCCCCCCTTTGTCTCTCCCCCCCCTTTGTCTCTCTTCCCCCCCCCTTTGTCTCTCTTCCCCCCCCCCTTTGTCTCTCTTCCCCCCCTTTGTCTCTCTTCCCCCCCCTTTGTCTCTCTTCCCCCCCCTTTGTCTCTCTTCCCCCCCCTTTGTCTCTCTTCCCCCCTTTGTCTCTCTTCCCCCCCCTTTGTCTCTCTTCCCCCCCTTTTGTCTCTCTCCCCCCCCTTTGTCTCTCTTCCCCCTCCTTTGTCTCTCTTCCCCCCCCCCTTTGTCTCTCTCCCCCCCCTTTGTCTCTCTTCCCCCCCCCTTTGTCTCTCTTCCCCCCCTTTGTCTCTCTCCCCCCCCTTTGTCTCTCTTCCCCCCCCTTTGTCTCTCTTCCCCCCCCTTTGTCTCTCTTCCCCCCCCCTTTGTCTCTCTCCCCCCCCTTTGTCTCTATTCCCCCCCCCTTGTCTCTCTCCCCCCCCCCCCTTTGTCTCTCTTCCCCCCCATTTGTCTCTCTTCCCCCCCTTTGTCTCTCTTCCCCCCCCCCCTTTGTCTCTCTCGCCCCCTCTCCTGCTCCCTCTCTGGCTCTATGTTCACATCGCGGGACCCCGCCCGGCCACGCCCCATCGCGGCGACACCCGTCCGGCCCCGCCCCTCGCGACGCCCGGCCATGCCCCCATCGCAACGCTCCCGTCGGCCACAAACAGCTGTGAGGTCTGGGGAGCGCGTGGCCGCTTCTCACGCAGCAGACCACAGCTGTTTGTGTACCTCGCGCTCCCTATCTCACAGCTGCTTGTATGCTGTGTACCTCGCGCTCCCTATCTCAAGGCCAAGTGTTTGTCTCTACTGCGCATGACGGCTTCAGACAAACACTTGGCCTTTTATAATATAGGATATATATATATATATATATATATATATATATATATATAAATGCATTGGAGCCTTTTGATGAAAACCTGTAAAATCATATTCATGCAATATTATTTTTTTTAAAGTGTTTAACTGTGTATTTACCATAAATATTTGACATTCCAATGTTCTGCACATTGCAGAATATGTTCTAAGTATTTTTAAATACATATTCATATATATACAAAACATGGAAGGGGACTGCACTCTCATAGCGGACCGGTTACACATCCATGACCCTGCAACATGCTCAGCCCTGGGTGCTCACGGGCACTCACAGGAAGCTGTGCTGTCCCCAGAGTCACAGGCAGCTAACCCCAAACAGGTCTGGGTGCAAGAACCATAGGGACAATTACAAAACAAATTAATACAACACACAGAGAAAGTCCAGCACTCACAAGCTCTCAGCTAAGATTTAAAAGCAAAAATGTAAAGGTTAGTTACCACATTTGGCCAAATGGGACAAGCCCAGGTACCACATCAAGGTCCTTTCCAATACCTGGGACCCTAAAAAAGCCACACAATGCAAGCTTTCAAATCCAAACAAACTGGGAACAAGGGAAGGGTGCACAGGCATATGTAATCACCCTAGACATATACAAAACATGGAAGGGGACAGCACTCTCATACCGGACCGGGTACACATTCTATAACCCTGCAACATGCTCAGCCCTGGGTGCTCACGGGCACTCACAGGAAGCTGTGCTGTCCCCAGAGTCACAGGCAGCTAACCCCAGACAGGTCTGGGTGCAAGAACCATAGGGACGATTACAAAACAAATTAATACAACACACAGAGAAAGTCCAGCACTCACTTACAAGCTCTCAGCTAAGATTTAAAAGCAAAAATGGAAAGGTTAGTGTGACGAACCAAGGTTATCCAACCCTGCGCCAGTCACTTATTTGGCACAGAAAGGGTTATCAGCCCCCTTTTTCTGTCACCAATAGGTCACAATCTAGCCACACCAGGCAAGCTTGTGATTCAGTTTAGTGGGTGCAAGGTTTAACCACACTCCCTAGTCTGTACTAGACGTAAGAGAAATGCCCAAAACTCCCTTTTAATGCCACCCACACTAAACCAACAATCCTATAGCTCAAATACTGCCACCACCTAAAATTTATTAAAGGGAAAATCCTAAGAAAAAACCCAGACTTTACATATTAACTCTCTAAACACAATTTAGCAGAAAATAACCTAAATTATACAGTTCAATTATTTCAATCTCTTTCAGTAACGTGGTTCAATTATTAGACAAAGGCCAAACTTAATAAAGGAATTATTTATTATGCCAAAAATATTATGCACAATGCATTATTAATAAAAAGTTGTTACAAATAAAATTACACACGCAAACAGTGTTTTAAAATAAAAAGGAGAAAAACAGAATTGAATACTTTCCTAGCTTCAAGCTCTCTGCCAGGGGCTGGCATGAAAATGATGGCTCCTTACTTCTGTAAAGCAGCTCCCCTTGTAAGAATGAACACCTTATTGTTAAAAACATAAGATTCTTACACCATTTTCCAGAGATCAGGTTGCCTGACCACACCCTCCTGGGCGGGCTAAGAAACCCCCCTGTCTTTATGCCCTTCAATAGACTAGGTTCTTGCCTGAAATTATACAATCCATTATAATTTCTGCTAGGTAACTATTTCTATATTTACATATCGGGAACCTCTTAGTTTCATTGGGAGAATCGGTTTGATATCAAATATGCCATAGGTTGTCATATTTACCTTCATTTAAGGTAATAACAGTTTTAACACACATATGTACATAATATAACAATGTCCTTTCAGTGACCTGGTCAGTTTTTGTGATGGAGGCCCTGTTTTGCATCATGCATTCTATTGACAGCCTAAGCCATAAACCCTTTACTGTGTATTTTCTGAAACTAAGAGCTTGAGTGGCTTTATGACTCAATGCATACACAATAACATTTGGTGGGGGTATTTAGGAGGCTCCTGGCACTTCAAAGAAAACACAAGTCACAATTCTTCTTGAAAAACAAATAACTGTTTTGAGTTCAAGCTACACAGAATTAACCCCTTCTTAGCTAAATCCTGAGGTTTTCGTGACACCTCCCCCAATAAGAGACGCAAAAGGGGGTGGCTACAAGCCACTCCCGATACGTATAAAAGGGAGCTTCCCCTTGTGGTAATAACGCCATTGCCAGACAAATCGCACATAGCAGTTTTGCCAGCAGGATGTCCTCCTTTTAAAAGTGACACACTAGTTGCTCTACCCAACTGATTTAATATATTGCAGGGCCCCTCCCATGCAGCCTGTAGCTGGTTCTGCCTCATGGGTGTTAGTACCAGAACATTTTGCCCCATCTCATATACCCTCTCTGGCAGTAAAATCCTGCAACTGTTTTTGTGGGAATATGGCATCTCTGGGTTTTGCAGGTACCTCCCCCAATAAGGCTTGCATCTTATCCCTGAATAACACATCATCCCCTGGACAGAGGTGCCTGTAAAACCTAGGGTCTTGCTACCTATGGTGTGCTCTCTGAACATATTGTGTGCTGTCAGTTGCTGCTTAACTACCATGGGCTCTTGCCCTCCCACTGGAGTAGAATTCCTGTACTCCTGCACTCTGTTATGGTTGGTAGGGGGTTGACTAACTCCCCCTCTCCTCTTCACTGTGGGTCCCAGCTGCTGAGCCTGCTGGGGACTCGGAGGCGGCATGCCTACCACTGTATTTGCTGACTGGCACTGTGGGGCTGTGTAAATACACTTCTCTGTACTCCCCCCCCCCGTGCCTGCATTTTGTGTCAGTCTCTGTCCCCTAGTCTGCACAGTCTGTTTATAGGTCACAGCTGAGGTTACTGGGGTTTCTGTCACCCACAATCTTTCACACTTCCTCTGGGGGTCCCTCAAAGAGTATCCTGTACCCTCCTCCTCCACACACTCTGAAACCTGTGGCTCTGCTGCTTCTGTCATAGAGTGGGCTAGCTTGCCCCCCTGCTCTCTCTCACAGTCAGTCTGCCACTTTGCGTCCTCACACAGAATCTGGGATCCTTCTGACACTGGTGCAGACAAGCACACATCTTCCTTCTGCCATTTATCCCAACTATTGTGTCTTTTCACAGGGATCGGAATTGGCCCTGGCACAGACTGGCACACATCATCCAGCGGCCCAGTCACCAAGTCATTCTCTCCCCTGTCAATCTCACCTCCTTCTATAGAATCCACTGATTCAATCACAGACAGACACTCCCCACTCATCTGCCTCCTATCACAAACAGTTTCTCCCTGTACAGTTAAACTTGGTTCAGGCACAGACAGACCAACACAGTCTATCTGTCGTTCTCCCCAGTCAGTCTCTCCTCTTACAGGTTCACCTCTCCGCACAGACACCCCCAGTTCAGACACAGCACGTCGCACACATGCGCTCTGTCCTCCCTCCTGGTCATAATGTCTCTGAGCATTTTTACACACAGCCCTTTCCACATAAGGGTCTGCAACTAATGTCACTAGGTCACATGTAGCATTGTCAGGCACATAAAGAGATAACAATCTACCCAAATCAGTACCCAGTAAAACATCATTAGGAATATTTTCAGATACCCCCACATTTCTGATACATCTCCCCGCTCCGCAATCAAGATATACACGTGCCATAGGCACTGCAAGTTTCATTCCCCAATCCCTTTAACCGCTAGAGTCTTTCCAGGGATAATGTTCTCAGAGCTCACTAGCTTTGGACGCACAATAGTCACTTCTGCACCTGTGTCTCTAAGCCCCAAGGTTACCTTGTCTCCAACAGTCACAGGTTGCAAGTTCTAATGGTTGTTTTCCTCTGGACAGGTAACAAACAAAACGGATGCTGGTACTTCTGAGGGATTACCCCCTCCAGCTGATTGCTCCAAGTTAAAGGACCAGTCAACACAGTAGATTTGCATAATCAACAAATGCAAGATAACAAGACAATGCAATAGCACTGAGTCTGAACTTCAAATGAGTAGTAGATTTTTTTTCTGACAATTTTAAAAGTTATGTCTATTTCCACTCCCCCTGTACCATGTGACAGCCATCAGCCATTCACAAATGCATACACGTACCATGTGACAGCATAAGCCAATCACAAATGCATACACACTTATTCTTGCACATGCTCAGTAGGAGCTGGTGACTCAAACAGTTTAAATATAAAAAAAATGTGCACATTTTGTTAATGGAAGTAAATTGGAAAGTTGTTTAAAATGGCATGCTCTATCTGAATCATGAAAGTTTAATTTTGATTGAGTGTCCCTTTAATCCTCTCTGGGCAAGTGGAGCTGACGTGGCCCACTTTGTTGCAAGCAAAACATCTGCGGGTATCACCCTGCCCAGATGCAGCACTCGCCCCTCCTTTCCCAGAGGGAGCAGACACACTAGATAAAGGCACAGCAGGTTTTGTTAAGGGGGGTCGTGCAGCAGCTCCTTTCCAGGTGGATCCCCCCTTGGAAAAGGATTTCCTCCCATTCTCTGGTGACCTGTTGGCTGTGTAAAAATCAGCCAGCTCGCCAGCTTCCAATGCTGTCATGGGCTTCCAATCCAAAACCCATTCTTGAACTTCGGCTGGGCACAGCTGCATAAATTGCTCCTTCACAATAAAATCTTCCAGCTCCTCCATAGAGGCAACTTTTAATCCTCTGACCCACTGTTTAAAGGCTGTCATCAAGTTCCCAACAGTTGTAGTAAAGCTCTCTGAAAAACTTTCTGCAGAGAACCGAATTTCTTCCTGTACACCTCAGGAATAAGATTATACCTCCTCTGCAGTGCAGCTTTAATGGAATCATAGTCCTGATCAAACTCTGGGGGTAGTTCAGCAAACGCCTCCAGTGCAGGACCTTTCAGGCCAGGGGTAAGGTACTTGGCCCACTGCTCCCTTGGCAACTAGAACTGTCTGCAAACTTTCTCAAAGCTACACAGGAATACATCCACATCTCCATCTTTCTCCAGGGTGGGAAAATTCTCTGCACACACTCTGGGAGCAGGTGGGTCTCTAGGTTCACTAACAACAGGGGAGACCGTCCCTCTCTACAACCGTGCAAGCTGTAGCTGATACTCTCTCTCCGCCTGTCGTTCAGCAGCCTGTCTTTCAGCTGCCAGAGACTCTCTCTCAGCTTCCCTAGCTGCCTGTCTCTCAGCTGCAGCAGCCTGTCTCTCATAAAATTTTGTAATCAGATCCATGCGAAAACTTGCATCCACTGAGCCCATATGTTTAAGAACAGTTTGCAAATAACAGTCCAATGGATCCCCAGATCCTGATGAATCACTGCCCACAGCTGCAGACATCTCTCCTGAGACTTCAACTGGTGTGATTTGGCTGTTATCATAATAAACAAGAGCTTGTATTAGTCCATCTTTGTTCTTTGAACGTGTTGGAATATCACGCTCCTGGCATAAGAGTACCAGTGTCTCTTTAGATTGCTGCTCGTATGATTGCATAGCAAAAATAAAATAGAAAAGAAAAACAGAGAATAGGGAAGGGGACTGTTTGCAATGTGTGACTATATAATGCACTGAGTTTTAGCCTTTGGAAATTGTAAGAAACAATTTCTTTTAGCAAATCCACACGCACTAAAATCTAATAATAAAAAAAAATATCTACACCGCTGCCCACCAATTTGTGATGAACCAAGGTTATTCAACCCTGCGCCAGTCACTTATTTGGCACAGAAAGGGTTATCAGCCCCCTTTTTCTGTCACCAATAGGTCTCAATCTAGCCACACCAGGCAAGCTTGTGATTCAGTTTAGTGGGTGCAAGGTTTAACCACACTCCCTAGTCTGTACTAGACGTAAGAGAAATGCCCAAAACTCCCTTTTAATGCCACCCACACTAAACCAATAATCCTATAGCTCCAATACTGCCACCACTTAAAATTTATTAAAGGGAAAATCCTAAGAAAAAACCCAGACTTTACACATTAACTCTCTAAATACAATTTAGCAGAAAATAACCTAAATTATACAGTTCTAATATTCCAGTCTCTTTCAGTAACGTGGTTCAATTATTAGACAAAGGCCAAACTTAATAAAGGAATTATTTATTATGCCAAAAATATTATGCACAATGTATTATTAATAAAAAGTTGTTACAAATAAAATTACACACGCAAACAGTGTTTTAAAATAAAAAGGAGAAAAACAGAATTGAATACTTTCCTAGCTTCAAGCTCTGTGCCACGGGCTGGCATGAAAATGATGGCTCCTTACTTCTGTAAAGCAGCTCCCCTTGTAAGAATGAGCACCTTATTGTTAAAAACATAAGATTCTTATACCATTTTCCAGAGATCAGGTTGCCTGAGCACACCCTCCTGGGCAGGCTAAGAAACCTCCCTGTCTTTATGCCCTTCAATAGACTAAGTTCTTGCCTGAAATTATACAAACCATTATAATTTCTGCTAGGTAACTATTTCTATATTTACATATCGGGAACCTCTTAGTTTCATTGGGAGAATCGGTTTGATATCAAATATGCCATAGGTTATAACAGTTTTAACACACATATGTACATTATATACCAATGTCCTTTCAGTGACCTGTAGAAAAAAGGGAGCAGGAATCCAGTGCTGTAATTAAAAAGTCCATATGCTTTATTAATCCATAATTTAAAATCGCCAATGTAACAAAACCGGCATAACATGGAAGACAATGTGAAAACAGGAGCAATCAGTCCCTGCTGTAACCTGGTCAGTTTTTGTGATGGAGGCCCTGTTTTGCATCATGCATTCTATTGACAGCCTAAGCCATAAACCCTTTCCTGTGTATTTTCTGAAACTAAGAGCTTGAGTGGCTTTATGACTCAATGCATACACAATAACATTTGGTGGGGCTATTTAGGAGGCTCCTGGCACTTCAAAGAAAACACAAGTCACAATTCTTCTTGAAAAACAAATAACTGTTTTGAGTTCAAGCTACACAGAATTAACCCCTTCTTGGCTAAATCCTGAGGTTTTCGTGACAGTTAGTTACCGCATTTGGCCAAATGGGACAAGTCCAGGTACCACATCAAGGTCCTTTCTTATACCTGGGACCCTAAAACAGCCACACAATACAAGCTCTCAAATCCAAACAAACTGAGAACAAGGGAAGGGTGACCAGGCTTATGTAATCACTCTAGACATATACAAAACACGGAAGGGGACTGCACTCTCATACTGGACCGGGTACACATCCCATGACCCTGCAACATCCTCAGCCCTGGGTGCTCACGGGCACTCACAGGAAGCTGTGCAGACAGGTCTGGGTGCAAGAACCATAGGGGCAATTACAAAAAAATTTAATACAACACACAGAGAAAGTTCAGCACTCACTTACAAGCTCTCAGCTAAGATTATTTAAAAGCAAAAATGGAAAGGTTAGTTACTGCATTTGGCCAAATGGGACAAGTCCAGGTACCACATCAAGGTCCTTTCCAATACCTGGGACCCTAAAACAGCCACACAATGCAAGCTCTCAAATCCAAACAAACTGGGAACAAGGGAAGGGTGCACAGGCTTATGTAATCACCCTAGACATATACAAAACACGGAAGGGGACTGCACTCTCATACCGGACCGGGTACACATACTATGACCCTGCAACAGCCACACAATGCAAGCTCTCAAATCCAAACAAACTGGGAACAAGGGAAGGGTGCACAGGCTTATGTAATCACTCTAGACATATACAAAACACGGAAGGGGACTGCACTCTCATACTGGACCGGGTACACATCCCATGACCCTGCAACATCCTCAGCCCTGGGTGCTTACGGGCACTCACAGGAAGCTGTGCTGTCCCCAGAGTCACAGGCAGCTGACAGGTCTGGTGCAAGAACCATAGGGACAATTACAAAACAAGTTAATACAACACACAGAGAAAGTCCAGCACTCACTTACAAGCTCTCAGCTAAGATTTAAAAGCAAAAATGGAAAGGTTAGTTACTGCATTTGGCCAAATGGGACAAGTCCAGGTACCACATCAAGGTCCTTTCCAATACCTGGGACCCTAAAACAGCCACACAATGCAAGCTCTCAAATCCAAACAAACTGGGAACAAGGGAAGGGTGCACAGGCTTATGTAATCACCCTAGACATATACAAAACACGGAAAGGTGACTGCACTCTCATACCGGATAGGGTAAACATCCCATGGCCCTGCAACATGCTCAGCCATGGGTGCTTTTTTTTTTTTTAAATATATTTTTTATTGGTTGAAGCACATTTAAGATAATACAATCATATTTCAGAGACATAGTCATCTTAAGGCTTGCATCACCTTTTGTTTCCATTTAGAACGAGATAAATATATATACAAACAGAAAAAAAAGAAAAAAAATTTAAACATAATTCTGTTTTCAACTTTGTCTCCCCTTATTTATTTGTCTTTCTATCGATATGTGCTGCTCGTGTTTATATTTGTATAAAACAATTTCTGTATGAGAGAAAAAAACAAACAGCAAAACAAAACAATACACCACAAAACAAGAAAAAAAAAAAAAACAGGGAACCCTCCCCTTCTCCCCCACATCAGGGCCTCTCCCATCTTGACATAGATTATAACTCCTTTACCCTAGAGTCTCCAAAATATACAGGTGACCTTAATATTTCAAAATCCCTTTCTCCCTAATACTTCCTCCATTAGGATATTAAATTTCTCTAGCTGAAGAATACCAATTTGCTGGAAATATCTCTAATATAGCTAGCTCTGCAAATGTCTCCGAGCTTAAAAAAGGATACAGTATTTGTTTCTGAATCTGTAATGTATACATTTTAATTATAGGTAACCAGCCGTATATAAATCTCTTTATTTTATGTTCCTTAACAATCTTCATATGAAATGATTCAAACACAATATGATTTTGTATTTCCTTAATTATCCTGGCCAATGAGGGTGCAGCTGTAGATTTCCAATTTTTTACGATCAAATGTCTTACCAGTAATATAAGCGTATTTAATATTTTAACTTGTATTCCTAGCTCATTTGTATATCTTTTTAAAAACATAACTGTTTCCATGTCTATATATATATTTGAGTTGTAAAGTTTATTTATCCAGAAAACTACCTTCTGCCACACCTGCATCATTTTAGGACAGAGATAAAACATATGACAAATATCTGCCTTGACAAAATTACAGCGTGGGCAGCTAGCCATTTGTAGTGGATACATTTTCGCTAAATGGGCTGGCGTTATATAAAAGTTATTGATAAGTTTATAATGGGATTCTTTCCAGCTCATAGATATGGCTAACTTCCTTGTAGTCAGAAAGCTTGCATTCATTCTTGATAACTCTAAGGCCTCGCTTCCATTGAGTCGTTAAAAATGGAGCCGTAAGCTACCGAAGCGGACGACAGCTAAAAGTAATTTACGGCTCCATTTTAGTACCAGGTTTCCATTGAAAAGATTAGCGTGTTGCGCGCAGTCGCTCTTTTCGGCCGTACGTAAGTTTGCGTTGCCAACCGATGTCGGATTTGTCGAAAAGCGCGCCATAACAAGTGCATTGCCATGGTAACCCGACCTCTGTCTATAAGAATAACGGTTTGCGTCTGCGCTCTTTACCTGTTATCGTCTCTAGAGAGAAAGACACGGGAGCTAGTTGCGTTGGTAGGAGTTTTGGGTTTTTGAGAGTTGTTTGAGAGTTAGTGGAGAGTTTGATATTTGATTTTCATATATTCTTATTGTAGGCCTCATATAATATTAGGAACACACACACACACATCCATACATTAGTTAATTAACACACATTAGTTTATACACACAAATACACACACACACACATACACACTTTTATTTGATACAAACACATTCACATTTTTTTTTTTTTCATTAACCCCCATATCCCCATCTTCCTTTATTACTCCTTTCATTAATCCCCTTATTGCACTTCCCATCCCCCCTTTGACTACCCTTCCCTTCCTCACTATATAACTTGTTTTTTTATATATACATTTTGCCCATCCTATTTTTTTTTTTTTAACATCCCATATTTTTTGTTTCATTTGACTATATAGCTCACCCCTTTCTTAATTTGCATCCCTTATTATTTTTCTATAATTTTGTTCTAATCCTCCTTAGTTTTTCCTTTTTCATTTACATCCCTTTGTTTATTTTCACCCCCACATTTTATTTTTATTTTGAGGGATATAGAATAGAGATAGTTAGGGTCTAGATAGATTAGGTAGTTAGTTTTGGGGCTATTTAATTTAGGGTTTAGTTAGGTGAATTAGTGTAGTTAGGTAAGCTAGGGACTTTAATGTTAGGTTAGAGTTAGGGAGGAAGGAGAAAGGGATGGATAGGCCTAGTGGAGTTGGGAAGGGGGTGGCTAGGGGGAGGGCAGTGGTGAGGGTGGATAGAGGGAGGGGGAGGGGGGAAGTAGGGAGTAGTATGGGCAGGAATAGGGGCCGAGGTTTGGGTGGAGGATTTGTCCTTCCTCAAACCCTGGCAGAGGAGGGAAGGAGAGAGGGTGGAAGAGGAATGGAGGTGGGAGGAGTGAGGAGGAGTCAGCCTCAGCTAGGCACAAAAAGAAAAGGGAAAGTGGGGCAGACTGTGGCAACTGGGGGTGGGGCTGGTGGTAGACTGTCACAGCCTGCAGGGACAGAGGAGGTAGAGAGGGCTGGTCCCCAGTCACAGGAGGGAGAGTCTGTGTCTGCTGGCCCTTCAGGTGTGAAGGGCAGGCTAAGAGAGGAGAGGTACTCTGAGGAGGAGAAGGAGGCTCTTGTTGAGGCATACTTGGAGAGGGCAGCTCAGCTGGAGAACCCTAACCTGAGGCCGGCTGTCCGGAATAAGCTGTGGGAGGAGATTCGAGTGGCAGTCAGCTGCTTAGGACGTAATCGTTCTACTGCCAGCATTAAACACCGCTATCATGACTGCAGGAGGGAAACCAAAGCTAAGCTGGCACAGCAGGCCAAATATGCACGTGGGACAGGTGGTGGTCCTAGCAAGAGAATACACCTAAGGTCATGGGAGGAGATGCTGTCCAATGTCATCTTGGATGAATCTGTTTACGGATGTAAGGGGACAATGGACACCTCTGTGCCACCTGAAGAGGTGTATGAAGGTGAATATTCAATATTAAATATAACCATATATGTGATGTATATATGTTGTATATCATAAATACCCATCTGTGTTTAGCTATGAATCTAAATTTACATAGTTGTATTTAATATGTTCAGCAAGCACTCTGTATTGTATATCTGCTCCGACAAGCAAGAATATTGATAATATAATATCCAAGAATATTAAGCATTTCATATAAATCATGTGTCATTGTCCTTAAAGGGACACTGTACCCAAAAATTTTATTTTGTGATTCAGATACAGCATGCAATTTTAAGCAACTTTCTAATTTACTCCTATTATGAATTTCTCTTCATTCTCTTGCTATCTTTATATGAAAAATAAGACATGTAAGCTTTTTTCTAGGTTCAGAACTCTGGACAGCAGTTTTTGATTGGTGGATGCATTTATCCACCAATCAGCAAGGACAACCTAGGTTGTTCACCAAAAATGGGCCACCATCTAAACTTACATTCTTGCATTTCAAATAAAGATACCAAGAGAATAAAGAACAATTGAAAATAGGAGTAAATCCGAAAGTTGAATAAAATTGCATGCTCTATCTGAAGCACAAAAGAAAATATTTGGGTACAGTGTCCCTTTAACAATGTTCCTTTAAGACACAGTCTATAAAGATTCCTCAGTTATGGTCATATATGCTTTGATTTTATCCCAAACACACTATATGTGTGTGTGTGTGTGTGTGTGTATGTGTATGTGTGTGTGTGTGTGTGTGTGTATGTGTGTGTATGTGTATGTGTGTGTGTATGTGTGTGTATGTGTGTGTGTATGTGTGTGTGTGTGTGTGTGTGTGTGTGTGTGTGTGTGTGTGTGTGTGTGTATGTGTGTGTGTGTGTGTGTGTGTATGTGTGTGTGTGTACATATATACACATAAATATGGAATATAATAGTCTGTATTGTTATGCTACAAAGTAATATATTCTATTAGATAGATAATGTAAACATACCGTATATTTATTTGTAGGTTCCGAACAGGAGGAGTATGAAGCTGCACCAACACCACAGCAGGATGTTCCTACATTCACTGAGGAGGATGAGGATATCTATGGTGACACTACCTCCTATATCAGCCTCTTAGAAGATGATATGCAGCAGCCTAGGGCATATGAGGTGGAGGATGTATCATGCCCTTCTCCATCTACTTCGGAGACAACATTTCATGTTTTGGGTTCTGAACCCCAGCAGACTCATCCTCCTCAACAATGGCAGTTCATGCATACTTCGCAGCAACAAATGGCACAGCCCCCACAGCTGCACCCACCGCAGCAGATGATGCACCCCCCACAACATCCTCCTCAGCAGCAGATGATGCACCCCCCACAACATCCTCCTCAGCAGCAGATGATGCACCCACCACAACATCCTCCTCAGCAAGAGATGATGCACCCACCACAACATCATTATCCTCAGCAGCAGATGATGCACCCACCACAGCAGCATACAGATCTGCATCATCTGTACTATATGCCTCCCACTCCTATGGCACAACAGGAATCCACACCACCACCCACTGCACCCACCAATGTATTGCCAACAGTGCCATCACAGACAACCTCACAGTCACCAATACGGAGAGACAGCCCTGGAACCAGCCAATTATTAGTTCCTGAGACACCAAATGTACAACAGGGTCCGGCACAGTCCCAGCAGGATGATCTACTGAGGCTCATACATAGAGAGCTTAGGCTGTCCAGGCTCCAGCAGCAGCAGGATTTGAGAAGGATACAGAGCCAAATGGACATCCATAATGCCTCACTCGTCCGCCTGGCAGAGGCAGTGGAGAGGCTCGTGGATAGGCCCCAAACTCCATCCTCCCTTGCATCCTCTGTCATCTCCCTGCAGGACCCTGAATCGCGGTTATTAGCCTCACATTCAGCTGGTGGGCGTCGCACAAGACGCCACACTGCCCCCCTAAGTACCTCTCCTCCAAAGGCAAAATCCCGCCGCAAGAATTAATTAATATTCTTTTTTTTCAACCCAAGATATATCATATCTAATTTTTGCACTAAAGCACTTTTTTAAGTGCGATTTTCATCTCATAAATATGCATCCATTTTTCTAATCCAAATTTGAACATATATCTTAATATTATTCTAATAGCTGTTTATCTGCTAAAAATGAACAGCTTTATTCATTTTTATTTCACATGATGTCAATTAATATGCAGGTGTACATTGTTGATAAATTTATGTGTCCTTTTATTGAGGATATCATATTATGCCGTTTAAGAATACTTGGGGATACGTGTCTGAAATTTATACAGTATATGCTATCTAACATAAGTCAACGTGACATGTGTAAATGTTATGATTTATATTCCACAAGCATATGTTGTTTGCTCCTTCAGATGAAGCTAATAAGGGTTATACAGTTATAGAAGAGTTGAAAAGTAAATACTCCTTCCTGTTGATATGGCCAAATACCTTGCATTCATTCTTATAGTCCTATGTGGAATGTAATATCTGAAATATATACCTATCATGACTAATACCTATCATGACTAATGCACTCCTTTTTGTCAAGATTATTATTCAATATTTAGAATAATTAGATAAATGTATCTTTAGGATATTTAAGCACTGATGTATATACAACATATATGTGATTGCCATGATATAGAGGTAATTAATAATTTTTAATTGACATCATATGAACAGACACAGACTCTCCCTGGGACCAATGCACAATGCACTTTTAAAATGTTTCAATAACTCCATGTTAAAGACAATACTTCATATCTCTTGAAGTATGTAATATTAAGCACTTATGTATTTTGGTTAATAGTCTAAATATTGCAAATGTATTATCTGCTTTAGCAGACATGACATTACATATATTTTATAAATATTAGTACTATGACACATTATAACTTTAATGTGTCATCGTTTTGTATTGAATAAATATGATTTTCACATTGAAAATTACATTTGAATGAGGGTAAATCTGTAATAATAAAACTCATCTTCATGATAAACAACTTATTTCCTTTGAATTATTTTTCTATATGTATTAAGATTATATATAGCATCCCTGGGCAAAGGTTTCATTTTGAATAGGTAGATATTTTATTTATTTTTATAATATTTTACCAGGAAAGATACATTGAGATTTCTATGGTTTTCAAGTATGTCCTGGGTCCACAAAACATTGCATTGATACAATGGGTACAATAAAATAAAAAAAAATAATAATACACCATATATGCACAAAAATTTAACATAGAACCGGTAGGAAATATATAATCAACAATGACAGGTGCATTCTGTTTTGAGATATGTAGAGAGGGATCTCTTAAAGGATATTAGGCATGGGGAAGGTTTGAAAGTGTGCGGGAGGTCGTTCCATAATTGTGGTGCTTGCATATATTTTTATATGCACATACATATTGAAATTTCTATGACAACATGGGTGCAAATATTCCTATACATAGGACCAATAAATGTAGCATATATAATGTTATTTGTACATTGAAACACTCATAATTTTTTTGTGATTTGCTATTTCAATGAGAAACAGGCCTCAAAAAGCTCTTTTTTCCTCCTTTACACCTAGTTGAGCTGGGGGTAATATTTCTCAATGTATCGACAGCCTCCGACAGTGTATTAACGGTTAGCGCTTTCAATGGAAACCTGGTATAATTTATCGATTAACGGCTTCTATTACTTTCTATGGGACGCGAAAATCTTTTCGGCAGCCGAAGTCCGGCAGCCGATATTGAGGTATAACGCGCCATTGGAAACAGTCGTTAAACGCTATTGCTTTCGACAGCATATTTAACGGTTTGCGAGTGCACGCAAACTGAATTACGACTCAATGGAAGCGAGGCCTAAGTTGGGAAAATTAAGTTTCCATTTATCGTAGGTTTTATTCAAAGAGATAAGGCTTTGTTTAGAAAATATCATATAGCAGAGAGATAGATGTAAAGCCTGTTGTATATTGATATATATATATTTTAATATCTGTCCATTCCTTAGATTGATTCCTATCCTTTCTCATATCTTCTATATAATGTCTTACTTGTAGATAGGAAAAAAAACTAGTTCTGGGTAATTCAAATTGTAATAAGAGGGTTTCAAAAGATACTACACACCAGTCATTTGCTAATAATTGAGCAATATATTTCAGTCCTTTATCTGACCATTTTCTGAAATTATCTTGATTAATTCCGGGTATGAACCTTGGATTACCCATAATAGGAAGGTAATCTGAATAGTATGGATCCATCTCCAGTATACTACACAATTTATACCAGGCTATAATAATATTTTTAAAAGATATCAAGCAATCTACATTCATTGGAAGTACTTTCAAAGGGCAATGTAAGATTGCTTTCAGAGAAAAAGGATATACAAAAAAACTCTCAATATCATTCGATGAAACCATATTCGTATCTATCATCCACTCAATTGCTACTTTAGCTAAAAAGGCTATATTATAAATATGAATATCTGGTAATGCAAGGCCTGCCATTCTATAGGGTTGGGTCATCTTTTTTAACGCTATTCTTGGTTTCTTGTCTTTCCAGATAAAGTTAGAAAAAGCAGAGTTAATTCTCCGTCGGTCTTGACTATTAATAAAAAGAGGAAGGTTTTGGAGAAGATATAAAAATCTGGGGAAAACAATAGTTTTAATTAAATTTACTCGGGCTGATATCGAAAGGGGAAGAGATACCCATAACTTTAAGTCCACAATAATTTTTTGAATCAAGGGACCAAAATTTTCTACATACCATTTATTGGGATTGGGACTGAGCTTAATGCCTAAGTAATTAAGGGTTTCTGTGGTTTTAAACGGGATCTGTTGCAAACTGGTATTAGTTTTATTTAACCACATAATTTCACTCTTATTACAATTTATATTATACCCAGAAAACGATGCAAAAAACTGTAAGATGTCTACTATTAATGGGATTGAATGGGTAGTATTCTGGAGAAAAATCAGTAGATCATCAGCATAAAGCAATATTTTTAGCCTACTTGCTCCTAGCTTTATTCCTGATATTATATCCCTAAGCCATATTGCTAGCGGCTCCACGGCTAAATTAAACAGTAATGGAGATATTGGGCAGCCCTGTCTCATACCTCTACCCATTGTAATTTTTGACGAAAGAGACCCATTCACCAGCAAGTAGGAAATAGGATTCTTATAAAGATTACGTATAAAAGACAGAAATTGGTTATGGAATCCAAATTGTGATATTGAACTGAATAGATATTCCCAATTAATCGAATCAAACGCCTTTTCGGCATCAAGTGTAAGGATTGCTAGATCCTGAGTCAATTGAGGATTTCTTGTTCCATTTATAGACCATATGTAATCCATATATGTAACAAGTTTTCTAATATTTTTAGAGGAATTCCTATTTATCATAAAACCGGTTTGATCTGGGTGGATGATGTCAGTGAGACAATGCGCAAGCCTACCAGCTATTATAGAAGTTAGTATTTTATAATCCGCATTTAACACTGATATAGGCCTATATGAGGCAGGGTCTTCCGGATCTTACCCTTTTTTAAATATTAAAGATATGTTAGCTGCTGAAAAATAATTTGAAATGGGCTTATTTAAAATGAAGTAATTATTATAAAGCTTTTGTAAAATAGGTGATATGTCCTCCATTAGAATTTTCAGATATTCTACTGGGAAGCCATCTGGGCCTGCAGCCTTGTTCAATTTCACTTTTTTTATTGCCTCAGTCACTTCTTCCAGTGATATAGGAGCGTTTAGTAAGATTAAATCTTCCTGAGTTATTTTCGGGATTTGGATTTTAGCCCAAAATTCTTCCTGATTTGCTAAATCGCTTTTTTTCTCAGAGTATAGATTCTGATAATAATCATAAAAAACCCTCATAATATCTACATTATCTGTAAATCTTATCTCCCTCTCTTTGACTGCAAGTATATAGTTTTTTTTTCTTTCTATTTCTTACTAACATTGCTAAATATTTGGCTGAACATCCATGGAAAGCCCTGAAATGCATATTAAGTCTAGTGTTCTCCTCTTGAGCTTTTTGTTCTAATAATAAATCCCTTTCCTGCCGAGCCTTAATATATTTTCCCCAATTTTCATTACTATGGTTATTGAAAAATCTCCTATATGCATTCCTGACACAATTCATCATTTGCTTTTCAATCGAGTTTACTTTTTTCTTTCTAGCATAAACATAAGCACTAATCTCTCCTCTTAAGACAGCCTTAGAGGCCTCCCAAAAATTTTCAATCGGATTATACTGGGCTATATTCAGTGTACAATAATCTTTCCACTTCTGTCTTAACCAGTTATTAAATCTAATATTATTATATAGATATCTAGGGAAGTAGAAGGTATTTACTTTGTCTTTGGGTTTACCCAATGTATCAAAATGGAGCGTTAAAATAGCATGATCGGAGATCATTATATCGTTTATGGACGCCTGAGATTTAACAATAGACAGGGATTCTGAAATAAGAATATAATCTATTCATGAAAAAGTTTTGAAGGACTTAGATTCACAGGTGAATTTAATTTTATCAGGATTCTTAGCCCTCCAAATATCGATTAATTTTAAACGAGTACAGAAATTTTTAAAATATTTAGCCTGTTTATTATATCGGCCACAATGATCTACGTTAAATCTCTCTAGGTCAGGATATAAACACATATTAAAATCTCCAGCTACAATGAGATTATATTTAATATATGGAAATAATTTAACTTTCATATTATCCCAAAAAGAGGGGGAAAATCCATTAGGCCCATATATATTACATAGTATTACTTTTGTGTTATTTATTTGGACTTGTGCAATAATATATCTAGCCTCTACATCTATCTCAATGCTCGTGATACTGTACGTCAGATCTTTATTAAACAGAATCGCCACCCCACTTTTTCTACCTACACTGGGGGCTCCTATAACTTCTCCCACCCATTTTGATTTCAACTTAACCATTTCACTATCTTTTAAGCGGGTTTCTTGGAGGAAAGCAATACTTGGTTTCAATTTACCTAACGTTTTTATGATCAGTTTACGTTTAGCCGGGGAGGAAATACCCCCCACAGTCCAGGATAATATCTTAAAATATTTACAAAACTCAATCATAGACCCAAAATTAGAATCCTATCCTCCAGAGCGCATGGGGGGGGGGGGGGGGGGAGAGAAGGGAAAAAAAAAAGGGAACACAAACATACAGGGACATAAAATAAAATCCATATAACCTTACAAATCTTTATCTTAATTTTTACTGCTATTAGAGTTTCCCTCTAGTTCTGTAGAGAGTCAAGATTAGCTATGAAATCCTTAGCTTCAGCTATAGTGTTTAAGTTTTTCTTTGTACCATCCTTTTCTACAATAATTCTGGCTGGATAAACCATGTGTGCTTTTATACCTTTATCTATCAGTTGTGAGCAATATGGAGCCATATTTCTCCTCTTTGAGGAAGTCTCATTTGAAAAATCTTGAAATATAAAAACTCTTTTACTGGCAATGGTGAATGTGTCCATTTTCCTATACAACTTAAGCAACTCAACTTTATCTTGGAACCTCAAAACCTTGAATAAGCACACTCTATTTCTTAAAGAGCCATCTTCATTATATTTCCTTGGACCTACCCTGTGTGCTCTTTCTATCTGCAAGGGTAATTTGGCGGGAGGAAATCCCAATAACTGGGGTAAAGTATTAGAAGCAAAATTCAACATATTTTCAAACTCTGCTGTCTCTGGGAGACCTACTACTCTTAAATTATTCCGCCTGGAGCGATCCTCCATATCCTCCAGGCGAGATTGTAAATTTTTGATCTTGGAATCTTGTTTGGCTAATATATTATCATGGTTATTCACTAAATCTTCCACATCCGAAATTCTATTTTCCGCTTCTGTTAGCCTTGCAGAAAATTGCTTTACTTCAGTAGTAAGCATATCTAAATTTATAGAAATATTAGAAAGATCTTTTTTAATTGCCTCAAATTGAGGCGTAAAAAGCAGATTTATTTGGGCTATCAATATTTGGGGATCATTTAAGGATTCATTAGTAGTCTCAAGACTGACCTCTGGCATTTTATTACCTTTCTTTTCTCTTGATTTGGAAGGCATTATTGGTGAGCTTTGTCTGCCTTGTGTGACAAACCTTTCCATTGAATGGAAAAAAGAAAAAAAAATACTAATAGAAATAAATAAGTGATAGTAAGGTAATCGTGAGATTACTGAGGTATAATGAGTGAAAGTGAGTGTTGAGTGACTAGGTGTAAAATGTGTAATCCTTCTAAATACCTAAATGTGTGGATACAAAACAAAACAAACAAAAAACAACACAAAAAAAAAAAGTGACAAAGTGTATCAGAGAATGAAAATTACATTCAAATTACTAAATAGTGTTACCGTGAGGTGCTGGTGTGTGCAATATATACAGACAAAATTGATAACTAAACAGAAGAATCAATGCTAACAACCTTTAAATGCCTGAGACCAAGCCTGAGATTCAAAACTACAACTGCTCCCTCCTATTTAGAACAATATTTGAAATAGATGCCGAAACAATGTATTAGTGTTAACTAGGCAACAGAGTTATAACAATCCAAGAAAATAAAATGGAAAAAAAAAAAAAAAAAACACAAAAACTTTTTACCAACCACCTATCGGCTTCTAGATAGCAAAACAGGACAGTATTATGCAAAAAAAAAAAAAAAAAAGTGAAAAGAAGAAAATGTCAATACTTGCGTTCCAAGGGATCAATAAGTTATTTCAACCGGGCTATCATGACCCATTATAACTCCATCAGGCTGCCTTTTGCCCAGGTATGACACTGTAAGCCCGTTTTGACCAAGCAGATCCCCGATAATACCTGTGACTGGATGCTCCTGCACCTAGGTATAGCGATAATGTTCCTGAAGCTTTCTGCGAGTTTGGAGCGTGAAGCTCGGATCCCTCCGGGCGTCAGCAGCTCCCTCCTCCCACAGTAAAAGCCTCCATAATGCTGTGCTCAAAGCCTCCAGGCGTCAGCAGCTCTTTTACTTCCACGGAACAGCCTCGCTAATATCGGTAAGCCCCGTCTTGTTCCTATAGC
The DNA here is from genome assembly GCF_027579735.1 of Bombina bombina. Taxonomy (NCBI): domain Eukaryota; kingdom Metazoa; phylum Chordata; class Amphibia; order Anura; family Bombinatoridae; genus Bombina; species Bombina bombina. Next base: position 1,276,163,201 of record NC_069499.1, read on the forward strand.
CAGGTAATGGATCTGGGGCGTGAACCTCAGCTGTCTCCGGGCTGAGCTCCGTCCTCCAATTGCTCCACCTAGGGAATATGTACTCAGTGAGTACGTCCTTTGCTGAAATTGCAGTTTGTTTTCCAGCTGCGGGGACCACTAAGGATAGCCGGTTTCACAAACGTGGCTATTAAAAAGACAATGTACGCTCTCTCAGGTTATTGCCCTAAGGCTCCTGCAGTCTTACTTCGGTGCCTAAAACATCAGGCAAGACGCGGTATAGCCGCAGGCCATTGACGGCCATGTAGGTTTTTCCAGCTCGAGTGCAGGTAATTACACTCCGTATCGCCACTGAAGTAACAACCCCCAGAAAAGCAACAAACTTCTGCGGGCTATGTGGCTATGAGCTTAGGGGTAGTTTTCCCTCATGCGTTCACCTGAACGCCGACCTGGAGCAGGTGTATCAGAGCTCCACCCCTTCCGGATACCGCCATGGGTGCTTTTAAATCTTAGCTGAGAGCTTGTAAGTGAGTGCTGGACTTTCTCTGTGTGTTGTATTAATTTGTTTTGTAATTGTCCCTATGGTTCTTGCACCCAGACCTGTCTGGGGTTAGCTGCCTGTGACTCTGGGGACAGCACAGATTCCCATGAGTGCCCGTGAGCACCCAGGGCTGAGCATGTTGCAGGGATGTGTACCAGGTCCGGTATGAGAGTGCAGTCCCCTTCCGTGTTTTGTATATATCTAGGGTGATTACATAAGCCTGAGCACCCTTCCCTTGTCCCCAGTTTGTTTGGATTTGAGAGCTTGCATTGTGTGGCTGTTTTAGGGTCCCAGGTATTGGAAAGAACCTTGATGTGGTACCTGGGCTTGTCCCATTTGGCCAGATGCGGTAACTAACCTTTCCATTTTTGCTTTTAAATCTTAGCTGAGAGCTTGTAAGTGAGTGCTGGACTTTCTCTGTTTCTTATATATATATATATATATATATATATATATATATATATATATATATATATATATATATATTTATACCTATATATAATCATGTATTTATAGGTATAAATATATATTTGTGCAAAAAAACACACATTATATATAATATGTATTTCTGAATAATAAATGAATAATAAATAGGACATATTCTGCTATGTGAAGAACATTGGAAAGTGAAATATTCATATTTTCATACCAGGTTAGTTCACATGAAAATATGCAATAGGGTTTGCATGTGAGTAGTTTTTTTTCCACACTTTTTTTACTTCTATGGGGGAATAGGTTATTGCATGAACAATATTCTATGTTCGGCTTTTTACACTGGTTAGGTTAGCGCGCAAACAAAATCAGTTTACTTTCAACTTGTAATATGAGCGCTACCCGGCATGCGCAAAAAAGCTTACTTCTAGCGGAGTTAACACTCGAGTAGGAACATTAAATACCGCTCTGCTTGTAATCTGGCCCTAAATGTCAAAAAGTCTGGAAATTCTGAAATTAAACTCTCGTAGCAAAGAACGTATCATATTATATTATATCTCAACATTCATGGTTTGTAGAAGGGGTATGCTGACCACAAAATGTCACTAATGTTTTGTTATAGTTACTTTTAATTTACAAGTTTTAAATAAAGGTCATTTGGTTTAAGTTCAGAGAGTGTTTATTTCACTTATAAAACTTTTAAATTATATGGCACCCTACTTTTCTTGCGAGTGCTAAGGATATATGATACAGGACAACACTACAAGCACTCACTGCCGTGAACTATAGGCTACAGCATTATAAGGACAATTCCAGTCGTATTTCAAAGAAATAAGTTTATCCAATCTAAAGCTACAAGCACCTGAAAAACAGAATTTATCATTGAAGAGCCCTGACAATTTCCATATTCCTGCAGCTGCAGTTTCCCTGTTGAAGCACCAGGGACTGCCATACCATTAACTCCGTTATCTCTAGAGGATATCAGGAAAAAGCTTAATACAATTAAGTTAAATAAAACTCCAGCCCCAGATGGAATACACTGTAACAGCAATTACATTGTGTAACTCATTACCTAAGGAGGTAGTAAATGCCAATGCCTTAGATACATTTAAAAATGGTTTTGATACATTTCTGGCTAGAAATAGAATTTACGGATATGATTGCTGGTATTAAATGGGTCACCTTTTTAATGTGATTAATTTAAAATCAACTGGAGCTTTTATTGTAGATCAATTAAGATTTGTTTAGAAAAAAGAGAAAAGATACCCACCATATACGTGAATTTCAAAGAATGACAAGGCTGCATTCAGAGTCCCAAATCAAAAAATAATTTTATTAACACCTGTCATGACTACCTCATGATTTAGATGCTAAAGGGTTACATTTCTTTAGCTTGTGTGCTAAAAATATTTGTTTCTCAGAAGAAATTTGTTGCTGTATTTTCCCTTATATAAGTCAGAGCCCTCATAAATAGTTTGTAAGATGCACAAGAGAGAACTTTATTTCCGCAACCTTTTAGCACAGAGAATGATGGAACACAGTGCCTCTATCCAGGCACTGGACTGGGGTCATTGACAGGACAACCAGCCTTGCAAATATACTTTTGTATGTCATAATGCCTCAGAAACATAAAGAATGCAAAATATATGGTGTTTGGTATCAAAATACTCCTCACAACATCACTAAGGGATTTCATATCTGTGTATATGAAATAAATATAACCTTATATAAGATGTTATATAATTTCAGCCAAAGATTCTGAGCTTTATGACATGTCCTAAAAGAGAGGGGGGTATTTTCAAGGGCCCTCTGTAAGAAGGTTGATATCAGAGTATAACATTTATAACATTTTATGTCTAACAATACAAGTTGTTTATTCTACGTGGAGGCTGTTACAGTGTAAGTGACCATCTTTTCTTGCCAATCTTCCTGGCACAGATATCTAAGATAGTGAAGTATTGGATTCTGTTATTTTTCTTTTTTATTTTAAAAACTGTTTGCTTGTGTATAATTCTATTTATCATCCTTTTATTAATAATTAACTGTGCATCATCTTTTTCATTAATAAATATTTCCTTTATTAAGCTTTTGCCTTTCTCTAATATTTGAACCACGTTACTGAAAGAGACTGGTAGTATTTATACTGTGATTTTAGATTATTTTTTGCTAAATTGTATTCTGGTATTTAATTTTTTAGTCTGGGTTTTCCTTAAGATTACCCATATAATAAATCTTAAGTGGTGGCAGCTTAGAGATAGTTAAGTGTGGGTGGCATTAAAGGGGAGATTTTGGCATTTCTTCTAAGTCTAGGATAGACTAGAGAGTGTTGTTAACCCTTGCACCCACTGACCTAAGTCACAGACTTGCCTAGAGTAGCTAGACTGTGACAGATTGGTTAAAGTGGAAAGGGTCTGTTAACCATTTCTGTGCCAAACAAGTGACTGGTGCAGGGTTGGATAACCTTGGTCGTCACAACACCCCAAATACCCCCACAAAGCAAATGTGTAACAAACAAAAACTTGTATAACAATAAAAATACAAAAGATAATTGTGGTAAAATTTGTCTCATTACAAGATATAATTCACATTGGATCATCTCAGAGAAATTTTGAATTTTTTTGGCACATACTAACGGTAGATGCAGAACTAAATGAGTATATAGGTGATTACCCTTTAATCATAGCACTTAGAGCTTTAAGACTTAAGGGCAGGCTAGTGCACAGTGAATATGTAAACCAATAGGTTTGGAACAAACCCAAATGAACAATATGAAATATGACAATGGATCACATGTAACACAAAAGGAGTCATCTACTTCTTACACTGTTCCTGTTCCAAATATTACGTGGGGAAAACAAAAAGAGACCTGAAAGACCGTGTGAGAGAACATAGAGACAATATTAAGGGAAAAGTGCAAGATAGCCCTGTGGCTAGACATTTTGAAAAATGTCATAGATCAGCTTTCACCATTTTAAAGGTAACTGGGATTGAACATATTAAACAGCACCGCCGTAGTGGTGATGTAGATAAATTACTCTTACAGCATGAGTCTAGGTGGATGTATAAATGTAATATAATATCCTAGCACCAAATAATCTTAATGAGAAAATAGATTTTTCCTGCTTTTTGTAAATACTCTGAATTTAAAATATAGAGGGTATTGTTTCACTCTTAATAAAAGTGTGTCTCCAGAAGTCCACTGCTATATGTATTTTGAATTTTAGGCTGCATCAAGAATTTAAAGTAATAGCCAAAGGAGATTTTAACCCTGAGAAAGGCAATTTATGAAACACAGAATGCCATGACGTTTTCTTTTTATAGAAACTGAATACAAAGTTAGTTACTATTGATAATAAGTTGTAATGCAAGGGTAACTAACAATTTGTAAATTTTTTTATAGATACAACTGTATAAGATAGATGCCGATATCCCTTTAATGAATTAGGGAGAAAAAGGAGAAAGAAGGAGGAGTTGTTTGCTGTGAGTAAAAAGCCAGCTATTACTGATGCAAGCATCTGATGACGCCCCAGTGCCAGTCCAGTTGAAGGGAGGTGGTGAAACGCATCATGACTGGTGCTCAAGTATCCGGCATCTATTGATCTGACCTGTGGAATACCTCTCTTTCCGAGATATCCTGATCCACCCTTCCTGACAGAGTTTGCGGCGAGCAAACTATGAGGTGCCAATATAAGATGTGTGTACCAGCTTACTGACACACTCTGTGGCCGCAGTGGTGAGATCTGGGAGGTTTATGCGGAATTTCAACAGTACCAGTAGTCAATGTTTGCGACAAATTTTGTGCAAGGGAGCCTGTTGTTACACTAAGTGCTCATGCGTCATTATTGGCAACATTTGGTTCTGTTAAAGAAGAGGATTATATGTTTCAAGAGCAACATTCAGTTCTTATCACGTTATATGCAGGTTGCGACATAGCTGTCGCAGGAACTATTGCTGAACTTTTGAATTTCAGGACTTTGAGCGTTTATTTACACTTATGTGCTCTCACTTATTGCCCCATTGATGATCCTTTTGCATGTATTTATACAGAATTAACTACGTTGTATTCCAGGCCTGATCTAAGTTTTTGTTTATGTTACACATTTGCTTTGTGGGGGGTATTTGCAGTGTTGTGAAGAGGTGTTAATAAAAGTATTTTTTGATTTGAGTGCAGCCTTGTCATTCTTTGATATCCACGTATATGGTGGGTATCTTTTCTCTTTTTTCTGTTGGTACATGTTAGTATATGACTACTAGCACCATTTTTGGTCCCATCTAATATGGTAAAGTGCACGCCTGTGTTTGTTAATTAATTAATTATGATTTGTAAAGGTTGAACTTGATGGACTTCCCTCACTTAGAATTCCCAACAAGACTATGGTGATTTCTAGAAATGAGTCATTACTCAAAGAAAGAAATATGAGCTAAAAAAATTCTCAACTCTCCTGACAAGTAATATCTAAAATTTAAAATGAATTATGTTAAATTAAAATATTATATATATCAGCTTTAAAAAAAAGCAGAGTGTGCAGTATATGAATTTTTATATTTGACAGGTACTGTATATCACATCCTGTCAAACCATATTAGGTGAATTACCAGTTTATTCAAGACATGGCTGCTTTTGGATGAGATCAAACTAATATGCAACAGGACAGTACTGAAGTAAAAAAGTGACACAACAGCCAGGTTGGCATCATTCCTGACATTTTCTTAAAATGACTGTAGCTTCTGACACATAACAGTAACACCCTTGATAAATAAACTATCCTAGAAATATATTGTAACAAATGGCTTAAAGGGACATGAAACCCAAAATGTTTCTTTCATGATTCGGACAGAGCATACAATTTTAAACAACTTTCCAATTTATTTAAAATATCAAATTTGCTTAATTGTCTTGATATTCTTTGTTGTTGGAGCAACAATGCACAACTGGGAGCTAGCTAAGCACTTTGCTGGTCCTGAGCTTACCTATGTTTGCTTTTCAAAGATTCAAAGAGAATGAAGCAAATTAGATAATAGAAGTAAATTGGAAAGTTATTTAAAAGTGTATGCGCTATCTGAATTATAAAAATACAATTTCTGAGTTTCCTGTCCCTTTAAGTACAACTATAGTACAAGGTTGAATTTCTACAATGTAATTATTTAAAAAAACACATACCAAATAAAATATTATGCATATGGCTAGTTTTTACAAAATTCAAAGCAAAAAAATAAATACATTTACCGGTTATATGTACCTTATTAGAGGATTTTAGTGCCCCTTACTGAACTAAATGTAGCCACCAATCAGCAGGCGCTACCCAAGTTCCTAAGCAAAAATGTGCTGGCTCATAAGCTTACATTTTTGCTTTTTCAAATAAAGATTCCAAGAGAATGAATAAAAATTATAATAGGAGTAAATTAGAAAGTTGCTTAAAATTGACGCTTTATCTGAATCATGAAAGTTTAATTTTGACTAGAAAATTTTGACTTGAAATTCCTCTTGGAGTGTAGAAGATAGTCTTAAATCTCCATCTGGATGTATTTTAAATTGCTAGCCATATACTGCATTTCTAATCTGAAGCTCCCCCCTAGTACTTGAAAGGTAAAATTCTATGGTTGATGTAGTTCATGATTGAATATAGATTTCCAAAATAATTAGTACTTTATTGTTAATTTTTGGTCAACTATATACTATTTGTTATATTTTCAAGGGCCCATGAGTGGCCTGCTAACCTTATTTGTGAAGGGTCCATTACTTCAAGTCACAACCCTACAAGGGGACTGGGGTCTCTACAGGAAGCCAAAGGATCGGATTTTCCTTTGAAGTGTAGAAGACATAATACAATTGCTGCAGTCAGTTTATTGCCAATGTTCAGTAGAGGACTTTTGCAACAAACATCACGTAACATTAGAACTTACATTTTGTAATGATGGAACCCTTATCTAGCTGCAGGCAGTGGCTACACTGAGAATTTTGAAGTGCTCATTTAGCAGGACAACAGGTACACTGCTAGCTGATTTTAACACAATTTGCTTCTTTTTTTGTTTACTTTTTAAAAAATAATAATAATAAAAAAATAATATATATATATACAGGGAGTGCAGAATTATTAGGCAAGTTGTATTTTTGAGGATTAATTTTATTATTGAACAACAACCATGTTTTCAATGAACCCAAAAAACTAATTAATATCAAAGCTGAATATTTTTGGAAGTAGTTTTTAGTTTGTTTTTAGTTTTAGCTATTTTAGGGGGAGATCTGTGTGTGCAGGTGACTATTACTGTGCATAATTATTAGGCAACTTAACAAAAAACAAATATATACCCATTTCAATTATTTATTTTTACCAGTGAAACCAATATAACATCTCAACATTCACAAATATACATTCTGACATTCAAAAACAAAACAAAAACAAATCAGTGACCAATATAGCCACCTTTCTTTGCAAGGACACTCAAAAGCCTGCCATCCATGGATTCTGTCAGTGTTTTGATCTGTTCACCATCAACATTGCGTGCAGCAGCAACCACAGCCTCCCAGACACTGTTCATAGAGGTGTACTGTTTTCCCTCCTTGTAAATCTCACATTTGATGATGGACCACAGGTTCTCAATGGGGTTCAGATCAGGTGAACAAGGAGGCCATGTCATTAGATTTTCTTCTTTTATACCCTTTCTTGCCAGCCACGCTGTGGAGTACTTGGACGCGTGTGATGGAGCATTGTCCTGCATGAAAATCATGTTTTTCTTGAAGGATGCAGACTTCTTCCTGTACCACTGCTTGAAGAAGGTGTCTTCCAGAAACTGGCAGTAGGACTGGGAGTTGAGCTTGACTCCATCCTCAACCCAAAAAGGCCCCACAAGCTCATCTTTGATGATACCAGCCCAAACCAGTACTCCACCTCAACCTTGCTGGCGTCTGAGTCGGACGGGAGCTCTCTGCCCTTTACCAATCCAGCCACAGGCCCATCCATCTGGCCCATCAAGACTCACTCTCATTTCATCAGTCCATAAAACCTTAGAAAAATCAGTCTTGAGATATTTCTTGGCCCAGTCTTCACGTTTCAGCTTGTGTGTCTTGTTCAGTGGTGGTCGTCTTTCAGCCTTTCTTACCTTGGCCATGTCTCTGAGTATTGCACACCTTGTGCTTTTGGGCACTCCAGCGATGTTGCAGCTCTGAAATATGGCCAAACTAGTGGCAAGTGGCATCTTGGCAGCTGCACGCTTGACTTTTCTCAGTTCATGGGCAGTTATTTTGCGCCTTGGTTTTTCCACACGCTTCTTGCGACCCTGTTGATTATTTTGAATGAAACGCTTGATTGTTCGATGATCACGCTTCAGAAGCTTTGCAATTTTAAGAGTGCTGCATCCCTCTGCAAGATATCTCACTATTTTTGACTTTTCTGAGCCTGTCAAGTCCTTCTTTTGACCCATTTTGCCAAAGGAAAGGAAGTTGCCTAATAATTATGCACACCTGATATAGGGTGTTGATGTCATTAGACCACACCCCTTCTCATTACAGAGATGCACATCACCTAATATGCTTAATTGGTAGTAGGCTTTCGAGCCTATACAGCTTGGAGTAAGACAACATGCATAAAGAGGATGATGTGGTCAAAATACTAATTTGCCTAATAATTCTGCACTCCCTGTATATATAAAGTTCAAAGTAGACAAGCACTCCAGAAATCCAAATCACATGCCCAGGGTGCAGCGGATAGGTAAATAGAAAGTAATGAAGAGTGCACTCACCAGGACTTTTCAAAGTTTTATTCCAATTATGTGAACATAATTGGAATAAAACTTTGAAAAGTCCTGGTGAGTGCACTCTTCATTACTTTCTATATATACATTCCTTTTTGCCTGGGATTTACTGCATATTAATTTAAAATATATACCATTCATATATATATTTTGTCCATAAAGACTCATCTCAACTGACAATTACTGATTCCTCTATTATATTGGACTTAACATGTATACAAATTGTTTGTAGCTGCGCAGAAGTATTTTGATTTTTCTCTTTCATTACCATATATATATATATATATATATATATATATATAGGTTACAGAAAAAGTACTGGGAGAGGATTACTGGGACCTTCCTGATTTAACAGGACAGGGAGCTTTCCACAGCAAAAATATTTATTTAAAGATCTAGGCGCTATTTAGCCGTTTCAAGATCAGGTGCAGACCCCCAAAAACAATTATAACTTCAGAACATGTTAGAAAAGATAAGGTGAAACAGAAGAGCTATATGAGATACTGTGTAAAGAAGGGGGATTTCAGCACTCAATAGAACTTCATTTTACCCAGATAGGTGTTTGGCTGGAAGCTATCAAGAGACACATACACGGATGCACATAAGTTCAGATAGCACAGCAAATTTATTTACAAAATGACAGATATACTGAAAAGACATTTGCATCTTGTCTAGGTACTGAAAAATATATTACTACCACTGCAGTGGGATATTATAGACAAAATACCAAACGTAATATATTAAGTGAACTGCTAAAACAGCAACAATGATTGACTTATGATCATATATACGACCTGTTTTAAAGTCCTCCTTATGGTTCAAGGATAGGAAAAAAACACAGGTTCATAAGAAGTCCGTTTCTGCCTGGGCCCAGGCTCCAAGTAAAGGAGAGAGTGTTTTATGGAAAATTTTAAAAGCTCTTTGCTTGCTTGTAATCAAAACCTTTATAACAAAACTCATATGCTATGCCTCCTCCGGAGGAGAGCATTAATACAGATACCCGGACCGCTACTTACCGCAAAGATCCGGAGGAGAGTATTAACACAGATACCCGGACCGCTACTCACCGCAGTTTCCTGGAAAGCTGCGCTTGTCGTGGGTTACAAGTAACAACACAATTTGGTTTGTAACAAAGTATCGTACATCCATGCTAGCTAGAGAGGACGTCTTTACCTCGGAGCCCTAGCATATGAGTTTATAGTTATAAAGGTTTTGATTACAAGCAACCAAAGAGCTTTTAAAAATTTTCCTTTAAACACTCTCTCCTTTACTTGGAGCCTGGGCCCAGGCAGAAATGGACTTCTTATGAACCTGTGGTTTTTTCCTATCCTTGAACCATAAGGAGGACTTTAAAACAGGTCGTATATATGATCATAAGTCAATCATTGTTGCTGTTTTAGCAGTTCACTTAATATATTACGTTTGGTATTTTGTCTATAATATCCCACTGCAGTGGTAGTAATATATTTTTCAGTACCTAGACAAGATGCAAATGTCTTTTCAGTATATCTGTCATTTTGTAAATAAATTTGCTGTGCTATCTGAACTTATGTGCATCCGTGTATGTGTCTCTTGATAGCTTCCAGCCAAACACCTATCTGGGTAAAATGAAGTTCTATTGAGTGCTGAAATCCCCCTTCTTTACACAGTATCTCATATAGCTCTACTGTGGCACCTTATCTTTTCTAACATGTTCTGAAGTTATATATATATATATATATATATATATACATATAAATATATATGTATGTGTTTCTCTGGAGTATCATAGCCAGTGCCTCACCAGTCTCTAAACTCACTGCATGTCGCTGACACATTCCTTTCAAACATATGTGGAGTGTGAGTACACGCATGCGCTAATTTGAGATAGCAAAATCCAACGAGGGAGCAAAATCCAACAGAACACCGTAGTTCTGTTGATTTTTGCTACCCCGTCGGAATTTGAGCAGGCGCACACTTACGTCACTGCTTTCCACATATATTGTAAAGAATGTGTGGAATGCGGTGATGTATATGCATTCATGCGCACTGACAGGATTGCAAATTCCAACAACTAGTAGCAAGTTTCAACGTTTTGTCTGCGCATGCGCACCGCACCCACCCTCAAAATGTACACAATAGTAAACAGTTTGCCCAATAGTATTTTCCACTAGCTCCATATATCATCACAATTAAAGGTGACTCCTAAATTCATTAACTTGTAATTTATGAATTTAGGAGTCACCTTTAATTGCGATGATATATTGAGCTGGAAATTACTAGTGGACAAACTGTTTACTTAAGTTTATGTACATTTCGAGGGTGCGATAAAGCGTTGAGACTTAATACTAGCCATCGGAATTTGCTACCTGTCAGTGCACATGAGCACACCTACATCACCGCATTCCACGTATTCTTTACAACATATGTGGAATGCAGTAATGGGTAGCAAATTCCGACAGGTTAGCAAAAATTGACAGAGCACCAGTCCTGCACGTGAACATCATGTTCTTGTTATACATTGTAAAAAAAAACATCTCATTTTAATGAGAACAGACCTTCTCAGACCTTCTCAGATTTAAATGCACTTCTTTTTTTTCAATTATTATTTATTATTTTATCTTTAACCAACACAAAAAAGACAATAAACAAATACAGTAGCAAATTAACAAAACAGGTCATACAGTGAATATTCATGAAGACGCAGCTTCCATCATAATAGAGAGAGAGTCACAGCTCCCAAAATTGCTTTGTACATTAAACCAAAAATTGAAAAAAAAAAAAAAATCCAATCAGACCAACTCGGCTGGCTGGATCCTAAAGAAAAAGAAGAAAGCAAGTAAAAGCAATACAATTTAACTACTCCTGCCATGAATTAAGCAGAGAAGTTGTTCAAGCATCGAACTCCCACTCGTTACCCCTTCCTTTCTAGGCAGAATATATGAGTCAGCTGTAGGACAACCCAAAAACAAAACAGAAATCAAGACAAGACAAGAAACGAGACAAGAAAAAAAACAAAACAAGACAAAAAACAAGACAAAACACAAAACCAGACAAGAAACAAAAAAAAACAAAAAAAGAAGGGGTATATTCCTCTCCTCCTCCCCTCCCGCCCCCCTACCCCCACACCGGCTAACCCTCCGGACAAACCCCACCCGGCCGTTTGATCCAACTATGTGGAAAGACATTCAATAGGGTCAGTTCCGCAAAGCTCGCTGATGATAAGGGGGAGAGAATCAATTTTTGAAGGGTGTTTGGATAAGATAAAATAACAGGGGACCATCTCCATAAAAACTTCTTAATACTTTTCTCCGAGGCATCGTGGAGATGGTATGATTCAAAAACAATTTGGTCTTGAAGTGTTTTAAATACCATGGCTAATCCTGGTAAATGCCTAGTTTTCCAGTTTTTCAGTATACAATATCTAACTGCAAGTATAATTGTGTTTAAACTATGTATGCAGCATCTTGCCATAAAGGCTTCTTCTTACCTTGGTCAACATTCCAAGCATAGTCCAGAAAATTAATTAATTTGCGAATATTTTTTGTTGGGTTTCTGGCTACCATAAATCTGGTTTGATCTGGATGCATAATTTTATACAAACAGATGGATAGTCTAGAGGCGATGATGGCCATTAATATTTTATAATCTATGTTCAAGACTGAAATTGGTCTATAAGAGGCCGGGTCTTCCAGGTTTTTACCTTTCTTTAAAATGAGTGAGATGTTCGCCGCAGAGAAATAGCTTGAGATAGGATTCATTGTACCAAAATAAAAATTAAAAAGTTTTCCTATTATCAACAGTATATCCTCACCAAGGCATCTATAGAACTCAGCGGGAAATCCATCAGGTCCCGCTGCTTTGTTCATCTTTAAATTATCAATAGCCTTTCTGATTTCTTGCGTTGAAATCGGGGCATTAATAGCTGTTAGATCCTCACTAGGTAACTTGGGAACCTTTATCATATCCCAAAAGATATCCTGATTATCATTATCTATTACAATACTAGAGTAGAGCTGTTCATAATATATACAAAAAAATTCTGATATTCCCTTGGTCTCAATAACTCTACCTGTATCTGTTTGAATAGCAAGAATGAGATTTTTCTTTTTTTTAATTTTAGTAAGTTTGGCCAGATATTTAGCAGAGCAGCCATGCACACCTCTAAAGTGAAGATTTATTTTTGCTTCTTCCTCTACTAGCTTTTGTTTAAAAAAAAAGATCTCTTTCCTTTCTTTTATCTCTATATTTTCCCCAATTGTCCACTGTGGGATTTAAACAATATTTTCTATAAGTATTCCTTACTTAGTTTATGATTTGAATTTCTCGTGCTCTACTCTTTTTCTTTGCTATACTTACATATAATTGAATCTCTCCCCGCAAAACCGCTTTAAAAGCTTCCCAAAAGATTTCCGGCTTATTAATATAGTTTAAGTTCTCGGAGTAATAACGCTGCCAGGATGCTTTTAAATAATTAACAAATTTGGGATTGGTATATAGATAACGAGGAAAGACAAATCCGGGTGTTTTGATCCTTTCCTTGTTACCTGATAAGAAAAATAAAGATATAATAGCATAATCTGAGACACTAATCTCTCCTATGTCGCTCTCTAATTCCTGCATCAAAAATGTTCCAGAGATTAAGAACAGGTCTATTCTGGAAAATGTTCTATGTGCTTTGGACTCGCACGAAAATAACAACTTGTCAGGGTTTTTTAATCGCCATATATCCACTAGTTTTAACCTAGTGCAAAATTGTTTTAAAAATTTCGCGTTTCTGTTGTGAGCCGATATATTTTTTTTGGAAAATCTGTCCAAGATTGGACAGAGAGTTCCATTAAAATCTCCCCCTAGAATTAAGTTCTCAGAGCTAAAAGGGAATAATTTCAATTTTATATTTTCCCAAAATTCTCTGGAAAATTTATTTGGAGCATCGACATTACATATCACCAGTTTCGTATTTTTTAATTGAATTTGGAGGAGAATATATCTGGCTACCGGATCTATTTCTACTTTAATTATCTTATAGTCTAACCCTTTATGTAGGAGAATAGCTAACCCACATTTTCTACCAGGCCCGGAGGTAGAGATAACTTCCCCTACCCACTTTGTCCTCAATTTCGCTGCTTCTTGCACATTAAGATGAGTCTCCTGTAGGAGAACTATGTCGGGTTTATGACTTGCTAACGTTTTAATAACAAGTTTACGCTTAATGGGGGAGGTTATTCCCCCTATATTCCATGATAATATTTTAATTCCCTCACCCATCTAACATCAGACTCTCAACACAGTGCAGCTCAGGGAGGTAGCCAGGGGCACAGCCAAGAAGTACGGCGCGAGGGGAGGGGCAAGAGAAGAGAGGGAGAGAAGGGAGAGAGGAAGAAAGGAGAAAAAACAAAACACGTAAAAACAAGCACCATATATACATGTATCAATTTTGCTAACACTATCCAATGTAGGCAACATATTTTCCCTATACTTAAGGGCGCATCATAGAATTCAACCTACTTTTTATCTTAAGATCTGTTATAGCCTGCAGTCCGCTTATAGCGTTTCCATATATTTTTTTAACTTCTGAGGCATCTTCAAATGAACGTCTAACACCTCGATCTTCTACTATAATTTGTGCTGGATAAATCATCCGTGCTTTCAAACCTTTATTTATAAGTTGCATGCAGTGCGGGGCCATAGACCTTCTTTTCGCAGAGGTCTCCGAAGAAAAATCCTGGAACATTAATACCCTACAGTTACCAAATAGAGGGGGTTCTGACATTTTAAACAATCTCAAAAGTTCAACCTTGTCTTGGTATTTTAAGAGTTTAAATAGATACACTCTATTTTTTAAGACACCATCTGAAGAGACTTTCTTAGGACCCAATCTATGAGCCTGTTCAATCATGAGTGGTAGCAATTGAGAGGGCATCCCTAATGAAAGGGGTAATGAAGTGGAGGTAAATTTTAATAGATCTTCAAATTCTGGTAATTCTGGGAGGCCAACTAGTCTAATATTGTTACGCCTGGAGCGATCCTCAAGATCCTCCAGGCGAAGCTGCATATTTTTGATTTTAGATTCTTGTTTCTGTATTATCTCTGCGGATATATGAGTCTGATCTTCTAGATCAGAGATTCTAGTCTCCGCCTCTGTTAACCTATTTGAGAATTGTCTCACTTCAGACGACAACGTGACTAATTCAGTGGAAATGGAGCCTAGTTCCTTTTTAATCACTTCAAATTGGGGAGAAAATATTTCTAAGAGTTTAGATGTAAGCTCTTGCAAATCAAGAGGGGTCTTGCTAGGCTCCATTGAGCTATCTAGACTTGTATCAATTGTTTTGTTTTTCTTATCTTTCACTTTTGCAGACATTATGGGTGAAACAGTTTTTACCTGGGTGATATATATTTCCATTAGAAATCGTGCATAAATTAAAAAAACAAAAACACACACAAGGCCAGGAAAAGCCTGGCTAAGCAATACATGATTATATAGACCCTGTGTATATCAATGTGATTCAGATATATAAATGAACAGACAGAAGAAAAAAGACAGCAAATTTGAAAAGAAGAGCCTGCAATATACCATTCACATGTAATCAGTCAAATAAATATTCTATGATGCATGTTTATCTAATTCTTTTTTGACGGAATATTAACTAGTAATAAGAAAAGAGAAAAAAAAAACTGTAGTAACCCAGCCTATCACTTTCTTATATTGCTCACTGGCACTGAACTAGTAGCTTACTTTATATACAATTTATCAAAATTATATCAAAGTTTAGATCTTTTCTAGGCAATTCCCAGATATAGTTTAATTACTTGTTATATATACAGAAGATCATTTTCATGCATCATGAATACAAATTCCTAGAGGATTAATCTAATAACTCCAGTTAGCTTTCCCTGTGTATATGTCGTTACGAAAAAACAGACATAAAAAAAAGGCTCCTAGCACCTCTGCACAACTACAGGTTAGCAAATAAAAAAGAAAAAAAAATAGTACTTGAGGCAATACAAATCAAATTTTCCCAGTATAACATAGATTTAGCATTTATATAACTAGCACCCAATATTTACATAGTAACACATAGGGGATTTTTTCTCTTTTTTTTTTTTTTACCCAATCAATTGCTGAAATAAAAGGAGCATAAGAGCTTCTCTTTGCGTATATTGCTGTGTTGTAATGTCTCTCTACACAATGCAGGCTAGGATAGTATAGCAGAGAAAGGTCCATAAACAACAGTACATATATTTAAACTCACGTCTTCATTTGCCCAGTATACGGACCCAGAAAAGCTAATCAAACTGTCACCATGCGTGGTATAGTAGGCCTGACACTCCCCACCTTGGGCTGGATGTGAGTTTTAGCTTTTTACCTTTCTCTGAGGCTTCCGTATCCAAATTTAGCCAAGTACCATCAGGTTCCTCACACACCTCCACGTCTCATTGGGCAGATTGGTGGGCTTGTCTCATCCGCTCTCTCCTATTGGACCCTGCGCTCCGTCTGGCTCTAACCACCTAGCCACTCACGGGGGTCCGGGGATCTACAGCCTTCCGATCCGGAACAGGGAAATCGCCAGACAGAGTGCCCTAGGAGGCAAAAGGTATAACCCCACAGCGGGCACTCTGTATGCTCACTCCAAGCACAGGGCGGCAAAAGGGTTTCGGGGCCGATAACACTGCCGCCTAGGAAACAAGGCTCGCACTTGCCCAGCCCCTTCAGGGGAGTCCAAACTGGGAACTGCAGGTTAGATACACATTATACTTTTTGTAGGTTTTAGCTTTAGCCCATGTTCACAATCTGGGATGTCGATTTTTCTTCTGCCTTTATTTAAATTGACAAGCGAAATTGCGGCTCTGACCAGGGAGCCAAAGATTAGTAATAGGCGGTTTTCCTGCGTGGGCTTGAGATGCTATAGCCCAGCTCCCTAGGGTGCTAACCACACCAGCAACGGGAGCAACCGCACAGGGAGATAACTGAATAGGCTGTCTGTGCACACACTCCACGCTACACGCCAACCTCGGCATGTGCTCTGCTCAGTACAGCTCCTCCCACTGGAAAGCCGTCACATCTTAAATGCACTTCTAATCTCCACTCTGTTACAAAAGTTACATTTATATAAGTACATGTATATGCTTATATGTATATAAAGCATTTATAATCTTATAGGTGTGTGGGTTTATGGCCCAGGTTACTACATGTAAGTTACTGTAAAAGGACATACTGATGATATGTGTATTTGTGCTCTACCAATATATGAAAACCATCTGGAAATTCTCATTGATATTACAGGTTTTCTCTTTCTTTCTTTCTTTCATGGGCAACAACACTGATAATCCACTTTAAAGTGAAAGTAAAGTTTGCTCTGTTGCTAACCGTAATTACAATTTAGCTTCTAAATCAATAGGACTTTCATTCATTACATTTTTGTTACTTGTGTGCAAATCAAGTTTTACTTGAAATAAAGTACTAATTTTGCCGTTGATAAAAACAACCTGTTTTTTGCTCTGCTAATTACTTCCATATCACGTTTTTGTGTTGGCCAATTGAAATTCTGGCCGTTAGGCGGCCGTGAAGCAACGGCATTGCCCTATTGTTGGATATGAGCATGCGTTACATCTTATATCTTTACTTTCTGGTGGAATGCGCGATTCGCGCATGCGCAGAATATTTTGGACTGAATGATCATAAACGTCATCGGCTTTCAGTCACTATTTGATACATTGAAGCGCATCGCATTGCAGACGTATTACAATGTAAGTGCCTTGGTCCGTTTCAAAGGCTAAACCAACCAATATATTGAAATTTATACTAACATTCATGATTCATATAGAGCAGCAATTTTAAACAACTTTCCAATTTACTTCCATTAACAAAATGTGCACAGTCTATTTTATATTTAAACTTTTTGAGTCACCAGGTCCTACTGAGCATGTGCAAGAATAAGTGTGTATGCATTGGTGAATGGCTGATGGCTGTCACATGGTATGTGTATGCATTTGTGATTGGCTGATGGCTGTCACATGGTACAGGGGGAGTGGAAAAAGACATAACTTTTAAAATTGTCAGAAAAAAAATCTTCTACTCATTTGAAGTTCAGACTAAGTGCTACTGCATTGTCTTGTTATCTTGCATTTGTTGATTATGCAAATCTACTGTGTTGACTGGTCCTTTAATTGTGAACAAACAGCTGAGGAGGCTGTGGGGGAGGGGTGCAAATTCCAGGACATGTAAAAAGTAACAATCTGAGCTCCTCCTTTCTGGTTGGAGTAGAGCAAGCCAAGCACCATTTTCAGAGGTACTTTACAACAAAAAACATTAGGCATGGATCCGGCAGGATCAGGCTTTTACCCACACCCCAAACTAAATAATGAAATTTAGTTTAATGGCACTGATAAACTTTTCATTAGGTGGTACTAGCCAGGCAAAACAGCAATTCATTTGTCTTTTACAACTTCATTGTTTTTTATATTGTATGATAACAGACATCCCAACCTGCAAAAACTCATTTCAGGGAGGTGGCTTCACCCGCTACTGCGCCGCTACCCCCCCCTCCCAGTTAAATATTGAACACCTTGAAACCCTAAATAAGATAGAGACTTATCATTTAAGTAGATTCCCACTTCATTTAAAAAAAGTAGCTTTATTGCACAACCACATACAACAACCCTTTTTTTCCAGTGATCGTACGGTTGTTGAATGCTTAAATATTTTAGAATACGAAGTTTAATTACGTGCAGTAAATAAGGTAGCATTTGTGTTTTATTTTATTAAAATCAGTGGGGGCTTTTTGGTTACTGAGTTCTATAACATCCCAGCAACTAAAGGCATTCCTTAAAGAAACACGTTTCCAGATTTGGGACATATTGGATCATGGTACTTGGAATTTCAGGGAGATTGCATTCCATTTGCTGGCATCAGGGAGCCGCTATTACAATCAGGGAGACTCCCTGAACTTCAGGGAGAGTTGGGATGTCTGTGATAAGCAGGCTTGTCCGTGTTACGTGTATAAAGCTCGCTACGAAACAATGTTTGTTCTCATGCGGTCTTTGTTACCTATATTTCATTGATTCCTTTAAAATGCGTCAGATATCAGCGCCAAGGGAGCCAGATCTATTTATCCCTTATTTAAACTTATTTAGTGTTGTGTATTATTTTGACTGTAAATTGGTTATTATGTAAGTGTGGTGCATTCGATAAAAATGTTATGAAGATTATACGGTATTTAGCTGGTCACAGCCATTAGCCAGCTTTTGTTGTTGTGGGCGGCGGTGGAAGAATAAGGAAGGAACAAGAAAGAACTGTAAGTAAAGAGGCGGAGTCATGGAAAGGAATGTGTAGTATGATGCATCAGGATTCAGCAAAAGAAAACACATGGCGTGATGATGCATCATTTGTTGTACAGAAACACAATATTATGCAGCACCACACGCTATAGTTAGAATTAAAATGATTACGTAAAACACGGGCAGACAACGTTATACAGTACTGTGTTTTATTATTCAGTGCATGAACACAGGTCTTCATAATACATAGCCATCTTAAATACTGAGCTCAAGCTGCTGACCACAGGAGACTGAACAGTTATATGAATGTGTATAGAATGGAACACAATTGTGTTTTCAGTTGAAGTGCTGCCACTTTTATAAAATCTGTTTATCAAAATGAAGATATTTGTCTTTATAACTAACTTCACATGAGCAGTTTTCTTGCAAGAAGTGCAGAACACACAAGGCTGCACACAGAGCCTGCTCTGTGTTTTGTGTGTGGGACGGGCAACTGATGAGAAAGCTACGGGAGTGAAGCACAGTTTGTCCCTGGGTCTTAGGAACAAAATGTCTACAGACGTAAAATTGTACGAGATGTGTTTGACCCAATTTGCCAGTTGCTAATTTTTTTAATAAGCTTGCTAGCATTTTATTTTTAAATCCATGCCAAGAGCAAGTATTTTTGTACTTTGAACTATGTAATTGCGTATATACTTATAGAACTACATTATATATGGATACCTATTATGTTAGTAAAAGGGAGTGTAAGGAAAAGCAAGAGCAGATTGGTATTTGGTAGGTATTAGTAACTGAGAGTTGTGGAGGGAGTGTCTATATGAGGGAGGGGGTAAATCAGCACAGAGTGGCTCTCAGTAACTGGCAGGTCACGGAAGGGAAGAGGAGGACCCGGACATATATACATGCATCAGCAGCTGCTGCTCGAATTCTAATCTAGACGGCTTAGAAGTTGTGTCTGTGAGCGGGAACGCTATCTTATTTAATACCGCTGGAACTGGTCACTGGTAAGAGGATCCATCTCTCAATAAATCTGGTGTTTGTTTATAATGGCAGGCTAATTATTGAACCTTTAAACAGAAGGACATGAAATTGCTGACTGACATCCCAGCAATTCCTTATCTAGAATAATGCGTTTACAAAAGTAACATTGTTGGCAAATAAGGAGGCCTTTTCTATAGTCTGCATATTATATATAAATGTTTGCTTAGTAATTCTCAGAATAGTCTTATGGATATAGGTACCTTTTTTTTTATGAAATGTTACCACCTCTGCTTAAAGGGGCATTCCAGCCAAAACCGGAATCCATATGAATACATTTTAGTTTTGAATTGAAGCATTTTCGTAATATACATGTATTGGCAATAATGCTTCTAATAAAAGCCATAGCTGTTTTAAAAGTGTATTTAAGTATGCAAGCTGCACTAGCATTTTAAACTGAGAAATTGTTTAGATAGCCCAAGGTGCTTGTACTATCTGGTAATGACTCAGTTTGTTAATTGCTGACATGATGCTAGCCCCCCTGGTGCTCTGAGCAGCTGCAGTATTTAAAATGCTGGGGCACTGAAAATGTCTAGCTATGCCTCACATGCTAACATTAAAACAGTGATATATATTTTACTAGGAGCATTTTTGCTAATACATGTATATACTATCTATGTGTATTTAGATTTTGACCGTAACATCCCTTTGTTATTCAGTGGATCTACTACTCTAATACATTTAATGTAATGTCAAGCTATCACTTTTTTTAAAGGTGATGTCTAATCCGTCTCAGCACTGAGTTCCTCTGTCTAATACAAATTCAAATACATATACTGATAGCTTTTATTATATCACAAGTTGAAGTAATCAGATATGACCTGTCCCCCCCCCCCCCAGCTGATTATTGCCCATGGTTTCCTCATTTAGATAACTGTTTCGAAATAACTCAGAAAATTGCACAAAATGAGTGTCAGCCATCCAGATTATTTAGTAAATTCAGAATAATAAAATAGGCATTAAAACAGACCTAATTGTGTATATGTAATTTAGGTTACTTTTTGTGACCAAGACTAAGAGTATGTCTTGTGGTTTAAAGGGACATGCTGGTTGAATTTTACATTTTAAATGCACATGTAGTTCAAATACAACAGCAAAATTAGATTCTTAGTGCGCAATTTGTTCTAATAAAAATATCTCCTTTCTGTGAGAGCTTACTAAGTTAAACGGACAGTATACACTCATTTTCATATAACTGCATGTAATAGAAGCTACTATAAAGAATAAGATGCACAGATACTGATATAAAAATCCAGTATAAAACTGTTTAAAAACTTACTTAGAAGCTCTAAGTTTAGCTCTGTTTAAAAGGTAGTTGGAAAGCCCACTGCAAGTGGGAAATAAAACACTCCCCTCTCTTTTGCATATGAAAAGACCCTTTACACAAACAGGAGCAAACTGGAGTAGGTATCTGACGGTATTCTCATAAAACTTTGGGGCTGGGTTAGGAGTCTGAAAATCAGAGCAATGTTATTTAAAAATAATGTCCCTTTAAGCACTGTATATGTTTATTAAGCACTGTGTGATAATAATGTTCAACATATTATCCTCAAGCCTACCTTAGTATGTTTTATGCAAATAAGCTGAATTTCAGCAAAGCAAACCAAGATTAAAGGGACATAAAACCCACATTTTTCGTTTACGACTCAGAGCATGCAACTCTCCAATTCTTATATTTGCTTTATTCTCTTGGCATCCTTTTGTTGAAGGAGCAGCAAGGCACTACTGGGAGCTAGCCAAACAAATCAGGTAGGCCAATTGCAATGAGGCATACATGTGCAGCCACCAATTAGCAGATAACTCCCAGTCTACCTATGTGTGTTTTTTTAACAAAGGATATCAAGAAAGCCAAGCAAATTAGATAAATTATGTAAATTTTGATGCTAAAGTGACCAGTTTTTACAAATTTGATTAAAAACAGGGGCACTTTAATTCATCAAAATTTACATTTCACTCGTGTTGTGAAAAAATACTTTTAATCTTCACAGCTGCTCCAGCTTCCTCCGCCTGTCGCAAAGCCTCTTCCTGGGTCTAAAATGAGGAATCCGGCTTCCTCCAATCACGGCGTTGAATGAGACACTGATTCCCCCCCTGGGGGAAGCTGTGATTGGAGGATGACCCATCCATCATTTCTGAACTCAGAAATGGCTTGCGACGACCGGGGGGAAGCTGGAGCGGCTGTCAAGTTTAAAAGGTACGTTTTTTTTTTTTTTTTTTTCACAATTGAAATGTAATTTTTGATTAATTAAAGTGCCCCTGTTTTTAAAGGACCAGTCAACAATATAAGGCACCATTATAAGATTATTCTGCTTAAAAGTATGTGGAGCTGTACCTTTTTTAATCAACAGCAAGCAGGCTCCATAAACGAAGGTTTTGAACATTTTATAGCTTTCCCTGTCCCCCATGGTCATGTGGCTGCAGCTCACAAATGAAAAATGCATATACGTATATGCATTTTAATTTCACTGCGCATGCGAAACCAGAAGTGGTGACGTCATCGGCATCACGCTTCTATGGTGGAGCAGTGCACGTAAAAGGTTGTGCACTGTCCACAGAAGCAGAAGAGCGCCTGCTTGTCCAGGAGACACAATCTGCCTGCCTGTTATTCTAGCACAGGTATGGTTTATTTTAGCGCTGCTCTGGGCTGCCAATGTTAAGCTCATTTTAGCAATATACAAACACACATGCAAGATTAAACATGTTGGTTCTAATAAGTAACAAATACATTATATTTTTGTATAAAAGTGTAGTTGTTGTTTTTTTTTTTTTTCTGAAGTAAAATGATGTATTTTTCCTTTGCCTAATGAAATCTGCAGGTCATGCGTTCCTCTTGTATGCCCTATTGCAAGGAAAAAAATGCGTTTTACTGTTGAAACTATATATAGTAGGGCATTACTGCTCTTCAACAAAGGATACTTTCAAATATTGTCAATTTTGCCTTATTCTCTTTGATTCCTTTATTGAAGAGCAGTAATACATTACTGGGAGAGCTGAAATCTAGTTGTGCATTGCAGCTCTTCAAAAAAAGGACAATTAGAGAATGAGGGAAATTAGTTAAAACTTGTAAGCATCCTTTGAAGAGCAGTAAGGCACTACTGGGAGATAGCTGCTGTTTGGTGGTGGATGAAGATTGGATATTAGTAGTAGGGCATTACTGCTCTTCAAGAAAGGACATTTTCAAGTATTGACAATGTTGCCTTATTCTCTTGGTTTCCTTTGTTGAAGAGCAGTAATGCATTACTAGTAAATAGCTGAAAGCCAGTTGTGCATTACACAAAAAAGGACAATTAGAGGGAAATTAGGTAAAACTTGTAAGCATCCTTTGTTGAAGAGCAGTAAGGCACTACTGGGAGCTGCTTTTTGGTGGTGGATGAAGATTGGATTTTAGTAGTAGGGCATTACTGCCCTTCAACAAAGGACACTCTTAAGTATTGTCAATGTTGCCTTATTCTTTTTTTTCTTCCTTTGTTGAAGAGCAGTAAGGCACTACTGGGAGCTGCTTTTTGGTGGTGGATGAAGATTGGATTTTAGTAGTAGGGCATTACTGCCCTTCAACAAAGGACACTCTTAAGTATTGTCAATGTTGCCTTATTCTTTTTTTTCTTCCTTTGTTGAAGAGCAGTAAGGCACTACTGGGAGCTGCTTTTTGGTGGTGGATGAAGATTGGATTTTAGTAGTAGGGCATTACTGCCCTTCAACAAAGGACACTCTTAAGTATTGTCAATGTTGCCTTATTCTTTTTTTTTTCTTCCTTTGTTGAAGAGCAGTAATGCATTATTGGGAGATGGCTGAAAGCCAGTTGTGCATTACAGCTCTTCAAAAAAGACAGAGAATGAAGGAAATTAGGTAAAACTTGTAAGCATCCTATGTTGAAGAGCAGTAAGACACTACTGGGAGATAGCTGGAAGCCAACGTTCATCATCCACCAAACAGCAGCCAAAATAAAGTTGTGCATTAGTGCTCTTCAACAAAGGACAGTAAGAATTTGACTTTTGAATTATTTTTTCCCAGAAAACCAGTAGAGTGCTTACAAATGTATGATAAATAAAAAATACTTTATTTCAAGGACTAAATTGACATGAAATGGAACAGCTCCTGCTCTAAATGCTCTTCAGCAGAGCTGCTCCCTTTCAGCTGTGCCTGCTTGACAATGGTGCACAACAGAGGAGGGGTCACGTGCACGCTCACATGCACACACAATGGGGGAAAAAATGCAAATATGCTAATCTTGGATTGGAAGACAAAACTTGTCCCTCATAGTGAGCCCATCCTCCTCTAGGCATGGGAGGTGGTCACTTCTCAGAACAATTGGTAAACAGACATCAGAAAAGTACGTTTTCTAATAATTTTATTAGTTTTTTTATTTTGAGTGCTCATATACATTATAAACTTAATCAGCTATGTGGCTGTATATTTATTTTGTTTTTAGTTTTGGGTATTGTGCTGTGTTGACTGGTCCTTTAATCAAATTTTTAAAAACCGGGCACTTTTGCATCAAAACGTACATTCACTTTACCTGGAGAATAAAGCACTTTTCTGCAGACATGCTGCGTTTTCTGCGATGACATCTCAGATCACAGAATGTTCTGCCCTAGGGGTGGTAGCAAACTATTTGTTTCAATAAGTAAACCGTTTTAAATCCGTATTGTTGATGACAGCCTTATGCATTATCACTTTACCGATAATATCAATTTCTAAATGCCATTTTATTTCATGTAATTCTATAACATTTTAATACACAAACACATAAGTGCACTAATAAACCTAACGATAACATTTTAGTTGTGTACATATTTGATATTTTAAAATAGCAAGGACTTATTAAACTAGGAAATTATTATTAGCATATGAACTGATTACAAAGTTTTACATGGTCATGAGGGGGTCTTCAAGTAGATTAAAATAGACTTCCTTTATAAAAAGGCATTTTTGCTATGTATTTAATTTTGCAATTTTTTTTATTTTTATTTTTTTAAAGTAGTTAAACTGATGTTTCTGTGCTGAATAAACCAACTTTTTTTTTCTGTTAAAGTTGCCCACTTCAAACAGTGAGCAATAGATGGTATATGTCAGTTGTTCACAAACATGCACTTGATTTAAACACTTTTCTTTAAAGTGATTGTAAATCCTAGTGTTTCAAAAACGCTAGGATTTACCATCACTAAAAATAAATAGGACTTTGTCATCACTTTATAAAAAAGTGTGATAGACTTACCCTTTCTGTGCCGCCGCCTCCTCGCTAAACTCAGCAGCTCCAGCTGCCCCTGGCACAGCACTTTGAGGTGACGTTACCTCCTCTAAACTAATAGCCATGCTAGGATACAGCACAATGCCATATCACTAGCATGGCTATTGGTTTAGAGGTGCACCTCACTGAAAAGAGCAATATGCCATGGGTGGCCATAGACGCTGAGTTTAGCAAGGAGGCCGCAGCACAGAAAGGGTACGTTTTTTTTTTTATTGCACTTTTGTAAAGTGATGACTGAAAGTCCTATTTATTTCTAGTGATGGCAAATTGGATTTTCCATCATGTTAACCTATGTTTTATTATCATGTACAAATATGTTTAGCCAATGCTGGTTTTATATATATATATATATTAGAGCTGCAACAACTAATCGTAATAATCGATTATGAAAATAGTTGTCAACGAATCTCATAATCGATTAATCGATTAGTTGGTTTGCAATTAGTTGATCTGTGCACAACACCAGCTGCTTCACTCCAATGAACTCCTGCACATGGTATTGTGTTTTATGGTTATGTCCTTAGTCTAAAGGACGTCTACTTTTCACTTTTTCAGGACATTATGTTTACAACTACCTCTGGCTTATGTGCAACCCAGATATAATAGTCATCATTTGGATTGTTTATATTAAATCTGGTGATTTGGAACTATGCTTTTCATGATATAGTGCCAAGCTTGTTGTTTACACCTTGCCCCTAGATTGATGGGAGTTATTTAAATTGATGTGCACTATTATCTGTTTGCACAATTATTAGCGTATTGCTTGCTATTGCTGATTATATGTACTGTATAAATAAATGTGTAAGGCTTTGTCCTGTTATTGATATACAATCCTTAGCGCTTCTGATTTTGTTTTTTGTTTTTTTATATTTTTAATAAATTGTGATAATATGTACTAGATTCAACCTTTATAAGTATATATTCGTTATTTTTAGAGCGGACTAGATATTTCCCCGAACCTTATAGCTGGTTATTTACCATTGCATATAGATATTCAAGATGTTTTTATGTTAGAATTAAAGGGACACTGTACCCAAATTTTTTCTTTTGTAATTCAGAAAGAGCATGCAATTTTAAGCAACTTTCTAATTTACTCCTATTATCAATTTTTCTTCGTTCTCTTGCTATCATTATTTGAAAAAGGCATCTAAGCTTTTTTTTTTGTTTCAGTACTCTGGACAGCACTTTATTGGTGGATGAATTTATCCACCAATCATCAAGGACAACCCAGGTTGTTCACCAAAAATGGGCCGGCATCTAAACTTACATTTTTGAATTTCAAATAAAGATACCAAGAGAATGAAGAAAATTTGATAATAGGAGTAAATTAGAAAGTTGCTTAAAATGTCATGCTCAATCTGAATGACGAAAGAAAATTTTTGGGTACAGTGTCCCTTTAAGTCAATGGTTACTTTATTGAGAGACCCCTTGCCAAGGTAGAAAACACTTAGCATTGGTGAAGAGCTAACAAAAGATAAATATCCCACTTTGGTGAAATTAGCAAAACCCTACTTATACACCTCAACAGCCTTTTCTCTGCTGCAGGAAATATAGCTGCAAACAGAGAACCAGCCTTAGCCAGAAGCATGTGGACATGTTGAGATTTTTGCATTTCAATGCAAAGTTTCTGAAAGAGTGAATAACAGAATGTTATTAACAGTGATAGTCTAACTCTTTCTAGTTCTACCTCTTTTCAAACAGTTGGTGGTTTTGTTTAATTATAAAACTGTGCTCTGCTGCTTAAAAATTGAAGAAACAGTTGTGTGAATGTAAAGTTTTAGTCTGAAGTTTTATATTTGTAACACTCATTATGTGGATTTTATTTAAAACATAGAAAATTATTATTGATTCTCTTTTTATCCGATTAGTCGATTAATCGAAAAAATAATCGGCCGATTAATCGATTATGAAAATAATCGTTAGTTGCAGCCCTAATAAATAAAAAAAAAAAAAAAAAATATATATATAATCTCCAAATGGCTATGTGACACAGTAGTGCAAAATAATTGTATGCTGTGGAGATAAGATTTGCAGAAGGTCCTTTAACACGTGATATTGTGTGGGGAGGAACTGTTACAAGCTATAGGGGGAAGTGAATGAACCCATTCACCTCGCCTTTTTTTCCAGCAATTACAGAGAACATGAGGCACAGAGTCTACAAAGATTTAGATCTGAGTGGAAAAACACGGATATCTAAAGCATATGTTTAAAAGATTACAGTAATTCAAAGTTATACAGCTTATCTGTTTGAATTGAGAGAAGTACATTTTGGGATTCAATAAAGGGCAGGATCATATAATTTACTGAAATATACTACAGTAAGACATTGTGCATGAAAAATGTAATAGTAAATCATTTTGTCACTCAAAAGAACACACACTTTGGAGTGAAAATGCATAAAAATTGAACTATTTTGGTCAACACATACAATCACCATATATGGCAGAAGATCACTATATATGGCTTATACCTCTGTCACTTGATAAAACTATCACAGTGATTCTTAAAAAGCAGGTAACAGGTGTGTGTGTGAGAGCAATTTCTAACACTCCTGATTTAAATTTATGACCCAAGTAAGCTTCAAAAACTGGCAAATATATTAGTTTGTACGCTAAAGATATCAAATTTTTTCATTAACTTGCATGTGTCTAGAGCAAGATGGCAGTAGTGTTTGCACTGCTCATTTAAAGTGCTTCAGACACATCTACGCTCCTGGGCCTACCTACTCCCTTTTTTTTTTTTTTTTTTTTTTTAAACAAAGTATAATGAGAACAAAGTAAATTTTTGGTAATACAAGTTAATTGGAATTTTTTTAAATTGCATATTCAAAGGACAACTTAAATACAGTAAAATCATATAATAAATAAAAATGCAATAACAGTTTTGTTGCTGGCCCCTGTATCATGTGACATCCATCAGCCAAACACACTCAACGCTTACAAATGCTCAGTATTAATAGGTGTCTCAGAAAAATTACTTTTAAAAACAAAAACTTCAATTTTGTTAATGGAAGTAAATTGGAAGTTCTGTTATAACTGCAAATTATGATTCAATCTAGTGTCCCTTTAAATCATGAAAGAAAAATATTGGATTTCAATTAAATTATCTACAGTCTAGTCAAAATTAAACTTTCATGATTCAGATAGGGCCAGCACATTTTTTAACTTTCTAAATTACTTTTATCATCAAATATGCTTTGTTTTCATGGTATTCTTAGTTGAAAACTAAACCTAGGTAGGCTCATATGCTAATTTCTAAGCTATTGAAGACCGCCTCATATCTCAGTGCATTTTGACAGTTTTCCATAGTTGGACAGCACTAGTCCGTGTATCATATAGTTTACATTGTGCTCAGTCCTGTGGAGTTATTTGAGTCAGCACTGATTGGCTAAAATTCCAATCTGTCAAAAGAACTGAGTAAAGGGGTAAGTCTCCACAGGCTTAAAGGGACATTAAACCCAAAATTTCTTTCATGATACAGAATACAATTTTAAGCAATATTCCAATTTACTTCTATTATCTAATTTGCTTCATTCTTTAGATATCTTTGTTGAAGAAATAGCAATGCAGATGGATGAGCCAATCACATGAGGCATCTGTGTGCAGCCACTGAGCCTATCTAGATATGTTTTTCAGCATGGGATATCAAGAGAATGAAGCAAATTAGATAATGGACGTAAATTAGAAAGTTGTTTAAAATTACATGCTCTTTCTAAATCATGAGAGAGAAAAAAATTGGGGTTCATGTCCCTTTTTAAATACAAAAGTAATCGGAGGTAAAAAGTGTATTAATATAACAGTGTTGGTTATGCAAAACTAGGAAAGGGGTAATACTGGGATTATCTATCTTTTTAAACAATTTCAAGTAGACTGTCCCTTTAAACATTTATGATTGAGAAAGCATGCAATTTTAAAATTAGGTTCTAAATTACTTCTGTTATCAAATTCATTCTCTTGGTGTCCTTTTTGAAGAGTAAATTTATGTAGAATTCTTAGCAGCTAAGGAATGTGCACATGTCTTCAATCCATTTAAAGGGACAATGTACTGTATTTTTTTTCTCTTTGTTTTAATGACTTGTTCTACCAGCTGCAGAGAATAAAATATGAGAAAATGCTTCTTTAGTTTCATTTTTGCATATGGAATAGCTCTTTGTTCTTTTGAAATCACAGCCCATTTAAATGGGTGGAGCTTCCAGGGAAATCAAATATCCTTATTTTATCACTTTCTGTACACACACATGATTATTTATATTCTGTCTGTATACCAAAGTCAAATATTTGCATTGTATTACTTATAACCTCCACTGGGAGTGTCATTTCTTCTGTTGGCTATGTTTACACTGCTTTTTTTTTTTTCTTTTTTCTTTTTTTTTTATAGCCAATAGTATAGGTAGGGATACCATAGTCAAAACCAGCTATTTCAAATTCTGAAATAGTTATTAAATAAGCTGTTTGTAAGCAAGTTAATGCACTGCAGTAGGTAAAATGGATCATTGGGAACAAACTAAAGGACCAAAAAAAAATTAGGATACAGTTTCGCTTTAAGTTTCGGTTCTAAAATGTAAAGTAAATATAATATAATAAAGTATATATAAAAGTAGACAGTTGAATTGTTTGGAAATCTTTTCAGAACTTCAGCATATTTGCAATTAAAGGGACAGTTCACCCCAAAATGTTCTCCCCTTTAAATTGTTCCCAATTATTAATTTTGCCTGCTAGAGTGTTTTAAATTGTTTACAAGTAGCTCCTTTACCCATAATTTGGCATTTGAAATAGCTGATTTAGCTTGTGGTATCCCAACCTATACTGAAGTATGTTCTATTGAATAGCCTAAGTAAACACAGCCAGCAGAAGAGATTACACTCTCAGTGGGGGGCATGATATTTAAGTAATGATAATTTTGCATTGTTCTCTCTAAGTATTGAGCTTTGTTTTTGTTTTTTTTTAGACAAATATAAGATAAGGAAGCAAGTGTGTGTACATAAAAGTGATAACATAATAAGATCTGATAAGCTCAACCCATTGTAATAGGCTGTGGTTTAAAAGCACAAAACCAGCTACCTCATATACACAAACCGAAAAATGCAATTTCTTATAAATTTTATACTCTGCAACGGGTATAACAAGTCATGAAAATACATTCATATAAAAACAATTTTACAGTGTACTGTCCCTTTAACAACAAATTTTAAAGCATCTCTCAATGTAAATAATAGAAGCGATATGCATTTAATTTATAGTAGATATATTTTTAACTGGCTATTTTTCTTTTATTAAAGGAACTACAATTGGATCCTGCTAATAAGCACCAAATTTGATCTACAAGCAAGTTTTTTTTCTTAGGATGTCAAGATCCCTCCCTGGCTGGTTTTTAGGTTCAGCCAAAGAAAGTGTTGCATTGTTAAAAGGAGACAAACGCTTATTCTCAAGATGTGTACTAAGCAGAGATCACACGAAATGGAAGCGTACACGTATGGGGAGACCATCTATCCAGACCTGTTTCTCCTATCCAGAATATGAGAATAACGTCTCCACAAGAAAATCCTTTAGTTCCCATTCGACAGAAGAACGTGTGCAGTTTCAGTTGTCCCCATCCTATGTTAATCACATACTTAGAGTAAATGAGCTGTCCTACAAAGTGCCAGAAATTGATGGAAAGAATCGAAGTACTATTCTAAAGTTTGATAGCAACCAGCTGTGCTCCAACAATCCATGTGAGGATCGCAGGAGTGCAGCCACCTGCCTACAGAACAAGGGTCATATTTTTGGAGTGTTTGATGGACATGCAGGAGCTTCATGCGCTCAGACCATTAGTGAGCGCCTTTTCTATTATATTGCTGTTTCCCTCATGCCACAGCAAACGCTAGAAGAAATTGAATATGCCATGGAACATATAAAACCTGTGTTTCCAATTCTTCAGTGGCACAAGCACAAACATGATTATTTGTATCGAGAAGCAGCGTCACTTTACATAAACCACCTTAGGGTTTATTGGCAAGAGCTGATAGATCTTGATAATGAAGCAGGAATGAGCGTTGCAGATGCATTAACTTATGCCTTTCAAAGGCTAGACTCTGACATCTCTTTAGAAGCCCAGGCTTCCACAGAGGATGTACTTATTCGGAACATTACGCTACAAACGGCTTTTTCAGGAGCCACAGCTTGTGTGTCGCATGTTGATGGGGTTCACTTGCACGTTGCAAATGTAGGAGACTGCAGAGCAATCTTGGGTGTACAAGAGGAAAGTGGAACATGGTCTGCCCTACCTCTTACAGCTGACCATAATGCCTTTAATAAATCTGAAGTTCAAAGAATACAAGGTGAGCACCCACCTTCTGAGGCACACACAGTTGTAACTGACAACAGATTGCTGGGCGTTTTAATGCCTTTTAGGGCTTTCGGAGATTTTGGCTTCAAATGGAGCCAGCAGTTGCAAAAAAATGTATTGCACAATGCTTGTGACCTTAAGCCATTAAACATTTATCGGTATTCTCCTTTAAATTACCTCACCCCTCCTTATCTAACTGCTAAACCAGAGGTTACTTATCATAAGTTACGCCCCCAAGATAAATTTCTTGTTCTGGCTTCTGATGGTCTGTGGGATATGATGGAGAACCATGAAGTGGTTAAGCTGGTGGCTGATCACCTTTTAGAACTGACTTTTCAACAACCAGAAATAACCGTAGAAAACCGCAGTTT
Organism: Bombina bombina; assembly: GCF_027579735.1. Lineage (NCBI taxonomy): Eukaryota > Metazoa > Chordata > Amphibia > Anura > Bombinatoridae > Bombina > Bombina bombina. The sequence continues at coordinate 1,276,195,149 of NC_069499.1, forward strand.
GGGTTACATTCACAATCTCTTGATGAAGAGACGATTCAAGAGAAGACAGCCGTCTGACCTGAACGTTGCAACACATCTGATTAGAAATGCCATAGGAACTAATGAGTGTGGTGAACTTGAGCAAGAAAAACTGGTTGCTATGTTAAGTTTGCCAGAGGACATAGCCAGAATGTACAGAGATGATATCACAGTCACTGTGGTTTTCTTTAACTCAAATGTTATAGAAATGCACTACAGGGAGATTGAAAGTTTTTAAAGGCTATAACAATTTGATATTTTCTGTTTACATAAATGTTGTATTTTTTTTTATTACCCATGATGCAAAACGTGTTTAATACAAATCAGGCTTGTCTAGCGTAACTCCCAGAGGGCAAAAAGTGAGCGGCCATTTAACTGTTATCTGTGCCTTCCCTTTTTATCTTTTAATTAATCTGAATGCTGTATGTGTCTGAGCAAGGGATGATTTTTATGTGCTCTGATTTTATGATGACAATATTTCTCTTCAAGTAAATGTGAAACATAGTGTGTGTGTTTGATTCTGTACAAGAACATAGTTCATTACATCATTTACAGCGTTTGCCACAACAGTGCCTTTAGATCAGGACAAAAGTTCTCTTTTTAATATTAAAGAAAAGTGTTTTTTTCTTTTTCATTTGGTTTTGTTATAATAATATTTTTTAACATTGGGGGGGGTCAATTGCAGTCACATCACATGAAAAGGTTGAATGCCTTTATTTAGTCTGCTTTTTTTCTAGTTTAAGAACTTTTGAAAATGAATATTAATAGGACGATGCATTAATATTCAAATAGTTTTTATGAGCCCCAGTAGATTCCAGCAGTAGCTTGAAGGTGCACAATATAAAATGTATGTGCTTTTTAATAATTAATAAAATTCCTTGTTCTTTTAGTATCCTTTGTTGAATGAACAGCAATGCACTACTGCGAGCTATCTTCACACATCAGATAAGCCAATGACATGAGTGGCGTATGTATGCAGCCACTACCTCTGCTAAAAGAGGTTGGAGAGCATGCTGCAGGTTTTCTGATACTGCTACATAGTGATTCTTTAGAACAGGACTAAACTAATTTGATAAAGTAGGCTAAGCAAAATTACAAATTGGGCGTTTCCAAGAGGTGTTTGTCTGGGCAGTTATAGATTTGGATCGTAAAGCCTAAAAATGTGTGTTTTTTTTTTTTTTTAAACCTTTTTGTTTGCGGCATTTTTTTTTGCAATGCATTGTTTGCTGATATATGTAACATGCACTTTTTAAATTGCTTAAATGTGTCTGTAATTCCTATTATGTCAACTCTCTTTAGGGGGGTGTATAGATGACTTCTTTGATTATGTAACAAAAGTATTGGACAAGGGAGGAACAGTTGATGTAGCATATCTAGATTTCAGCAAAGCATTTGACACCGTCCCACACAATAAACTTATTCACAAACTATATCTCCTTGGTCTAGATTCAAAAATTGAGGAATGCTGGCTTAAGAACAGAAAACAAAGTGTCTTAGTAAATGGAGTTCACTCAGCAGAGGGGGCTGTTACTAGTGGTGTTCCTCAGGGGTCAGTTCTGGGGCCTGTTTTGTTTAACATATTTATCTGCGATATCAGCAAAGGGCTACAGGGGAAAGTATGTCTCTTTGCAGATGATACAAAAATTTGCAACAGAGTGGATGTTCCAGGGGGGGTAGACAAAATGAGAAGTGATATACAACAATTGGAGGATTGGACGAACGACTGGGATCTAAAGTTTAACACAGCAAAGTGTAAAATAATGCATTTAGGGAAGAAAAATCCAAATGTTAATTACAGACTCAATGACACTTTACTGACTGTTACAGACGAGGAACAGGACTTGGGAATTATTATTTCAGATGATTTAAAACTTAGTAAACAATGTAGTAATGCAGCGAGTAAGGCTAGCAGAATGCTTGGATGTATTGGTAGAGGTATTTGCAGCAGAAATAGTAAGGTTCTTATGCCACTTTATAGATCATTAGTTAGGCCTCATCTTGAGTATTGTGTGCAGTTCTGGAGGCCATATCTTCAGAAGGATATTAACAAACTTGAATCTGTGCAAAGGAGGGCTACCATAATGGTACATGGTCTAAAAAATAAAACTTACCAGGATAGGCTCAATGACCTAAATATGTATAGCTTAGAGGAGAGAAGGGAAAGAGGTGATATGATAGCAACTTTCAAGTACATTAAAGGGTTTAGTAAAACTGAGGCTGTGGGTATTTTACATAAAATGGAAAATTCAAGAACAAGCGGTCATGAGCTCAAGCTAAAGGGTAGTAGATTCAGGAGTAATTTGAGGAAGCACTTCTTTACAGAAAGAGTGATTGATTTATGGAATAAACTTCCTCGAGGTAGTAGCAACAAACACTGTGGGGGACTTTAAAAATGCATGGGACAAGCATAAGGCTATCCTACGAACTAGATAAGCTTATACTGTTAGGTAAGGTCGGGCAGACTTGCTGGGCCTATGGCTCTTATCTGCCGTCAATATCTATGTTTCTATGATACACCTATTGGTTTACTTGCAGGCTATATGTTCTGGCATTGGTGTGTTGTGAATTCTAGTAGTGTTCCATAGAAAATATCCTCCTCCATATGGACTAAAAGCATTTTTGTTTAGACATTGCTGACTATCAAGTGGTCTGGGTGACACGTCAGAAAATATTAATTTGGAGCATGTTTGAGCATTCATGCAGGGGCATTATTTGGCCTAGGCAAACAAGGCACTTGCCTAGGGCAGCAGATTGGGTGGGGGGCAACACTTTTTGAGTCTCATTACACACACTCACTACACGCACACTACACACTCGCCATATATATACAGACACGTATATACACACACGGACTTGAACAGGAACATTTACTGTGGAAATGCGATAGTCACGTTACAACCTCACCAAAAACTATTATGGACAAAAAATGGCCTAAAATCTGGGGGGCCGCAACATTTTGAGTGCCTATGGCTGCATAAACCCTAAATATGCCACTGCATGCATGATATGCTTTTTCACAGAATTTATTAAACATGGTGAAATCATTTACATTCATCAACACATCTCTCCATCTAGAAACCCTGAACTATTGTTAATACTTTAATTTTGATAGTTCAGTTTTCTGTCTTGTTGATGTTTACAATAAAATAGGGGTGAAATATTCTCTGTCACTTTTTTTTTTTTTTATTGCTGTCCAACAGACAAAGTGTTAACGTCAACAGCACAATTCCCTAAACAAAGATAATTGGGTGTGTTGAAATTAGAACAGTTGCATAAGAACTATATACATTTACATGTACTGTATCTAAATAGCACTAAAAAGCCACCCAAACATGGTACAGTAGGGTTCAGTGTTCTCTCCAGGACCTTTTTTATTGAACTCGAATGAGCTAATATTTCTATTTGTCAATGTTTGTTGCAAAAATTATCATTGAATCAATTTGTTAAATTTTATTAATGCACACGTTGGATAGCTTAAGTAACTATTCTAAATAACAGAAAATGCTGTAATATTGCAAAGCATTTCACTGTCCCCACCCGGCTACTTCATATTGCCACCCGACTGGCAGAATTTTTTTTTTTTGTGTGGAGAACACTGAGGGTTATATGTACAAATGATAAAGCTGTTAGTGGTAAATAATACGAGGTGCACTTTAAATGTTTACATTTTGTACATTAACATGTCTGCATCAATGGTTACTTATTAAAAACAAGTCTATGACTCACAAATGTGTTTTGTATGTTTGTATATTTAATAAAAATATATATATTTATTTTTATGATTCAGTGCATGCAGTTTTAAGAGACTTTCCAATTTTATTTCCATAAGCAAAAATGTGCACAGCCTTTTTATATGCACACTTTCAGAGGCACCAGCTACTACTAAGCATATTCAATACAGAAAAAAAGGTCCTGAATACAAGCAAATAGTCCTATATCTGTATCAATTCAGACCCAAATTGTCTGATTCATATAATGCAAATGAGACAAGCGTGGGGGTTGTCTGATGCAACTAAAGAGTCAATGGTATCAAAAAGAAAAGAAACACCTTTTAGGCACACACTTATAAATGCTAGATAGCAGTGCAAATAGTACATGTAGATGAGACCAAAAAAAGAGAGGGAAAATAAAACTTAATATATTATTAAAATATACATACCCTCATTTAAATAATATATATAGTACAAAAAACAAATCGTGACTGCTGGGGTGTCAGAATATCAATGAATATTCCATACAAGTGAATCAAAATTTTCTAACTCTAGCTCACTTCAACAGGGTAACTGGCCTACAACTGAGAAGCCCATTGTTGCACACTCTACGAGTAAAAAAAGATTCCTGTAGTTATTACCACTATGATTACGTGTGCCCCACAAATGTGTGTAATATTTGGGCTTAACACATATTTTGAAACCCTATCTTGTGGCACAGTGCGCAAAAATCACTTAGGTTTCCCCCAGAAGCTGACAGGGCAAAAACCGTAGAGGCACAACATCTGCTTTGCTGAGTACAGCAAATATATGGGTGGACAAATATATATATTAAAAAAAAAAAAAGTTTTCAAATATTACCCACAGTGCACAAAATATATATCCTAACAAACCAATTGGATGAGTGAAGAAAAATAATTTTATTAAAGTGGTCCTTAACAATCTCTTAATCCTCAAAAGGCAAATACAGAATCCTAGCGCAACACTGTAATATAATAGACAATCCGCTTTATAAGAACACTGGTACTCGCACTCTTCTGAGCTATGATTAGCTCAAAGATAATATCATGTGTTCTTTTTTCTTTTGAGGTTTGAAGATTAAGAACCACTTTAATAAAAGGACTTTTTTTCACTAATCGAATTTGGTTTGTTATGAAATATGTATATCTACTTCTCTGCACCAGACCGATCTCCTTCCTTGCTAACCCGTGTCACTGTCTTTCTCACATCTCTTCCTAGATGTCCTCTCACTACCTCCAAGCTAAATTTCTTCAAAACTGAGCTTCTTATTTTCCCTCCTTCCAAAATCTCCACCCCCAATCTGTCTGTCGACAACTCCATCATTACCCCTAGCCCACATGGCTGATGTCTTGGGGTCACACTTGACTCAGATCTTTCTTTCACTCCTCACATTCAGTCCTTGGCTGAATCCTGCCGCTTCCACCTTTAAAAACATCTCTGCAATTAGACCTTTCCTTACACAAGACACAACTAAGATTTTAAAGGGACACTGAACCCAAAAATTTTCTTTCAGATAGAGCATGCAATTTTAAGAAACTTTCTACATTACTCCTATTATTAATTTTTTCTTCATTCTCTTGCTATCTTTATTTAAAAAAAGAAGGCATCTAAGCTATTTTTGGTTCAGACCTCTGGACAGAACTTGTTTATTGGTTGGTTAAATTAATCCACCAATCAGCAAGAACAACCCAGGTTGTTCTCCAAAAAGGGGAAGGCATCTAAACTTACATTCTTGCTTTTCAAATAAAGATACCAAGAGAATGAAGAAAATTTGATAATAGGAGTAAATTAGAAAGTTGCTTAAAATGTCATGCTCTATCTGAATCACGAAAGAAAAAATTTGGATTCAGTGTCCCTTTTAATACTCTCTCATCCTTTCCCGCCTCGATTACCTCAACTCTGTCCTCTCTTTACAATCCATAATGAATGCCTCTGCCAGGCTCATTTTCCTTACACATCTCTCTTCATCTGCAGCACCTCTCTTCCAATCCCTTCACTGGCTTCCTCTTGCCTCCAGGATTAAACAACATTTTTCACTCTGACATACAATGCCCTCAACTGTACTGCTCCCCCTCCCCTATATCTCAGACCTTGTCTCTAGATACTCTCCCTTCCGTCCCCTTCGCTCTGTTCCTAAGAGCCATATTGTTTGTAGATCACCTTCTTTAGAGCTGACTCTTGGCAGGGCCCTCTACCCGTCTGATCCCTATAACTGTTTCCTTGTATTCCGCCTATGTTTATAGTGCTGCAGAATCTGTTGGCGCTCTACAAATAACCAATAATAATATTTTGTGGTAAATTTGTTCTTGGTTATATTAAGAGATTGTGTGTCTTAACTGTAACTTCCTGAACCCCCCTAAAATCTGTACATGGGGGTTTTGTTAGACTCATGGGACATTAGCAGAATACAAATATGGATGTTTTATAGCAGTAAACCATATAAGGATGATAGAGTGCAGTGTTTGTGTAAAAAAAAAAAAAATACTAAATTTGGACAGGTTTGTGACCAAGGGCCTGATAATCAAAATCTTGCTGGCATGGAGAGAAATCGGTCTTAGGGGGCTTTGTTCTGAGTGTTTTTGCAATGTATTTGCTAATCCTTCATGGCTAGAACCCTGTATAACTAGATAAACACCTCTCAGGAGAGCTTTTAGATCACGGGGTCCTAAGTGGCTACAAAAAAAGACTGCATATACCTCTCTTGCAATACTCTGGGTTGTCCACTTTTTCAAATGGTATGCCATCATTGGGGTCATTTTGCTTTAACAAGAAGTGGTGGGAGAGGGAGGGGGGAATCATTTTGGGAAAGGTATCTGGAAGGGGTGTAGGGTATTGAGGGAGGGGCAGCTACACTACAGAAAAAGTGGGATTTATATAAAAAAAAAGGGCACATTTTATTGCAAAGTGGGTATTGGCAGACAGCTGCCAGTACCCAAAATGACGGCAAATAGAGGATGGAGGCTTAGAGAGCTGTTGGGGGGGCTCAAAGAGGTTGGGTGGTAAGGGGGGAATCCTGCACTGCAGAAAATATCTAATTTAAATAAATAAAACAAAAAAAACTTTTATTTTTATACTGGCAGACTTTCTGCCAGTACTAAAGATGGCGGTGACAATAGTGAGGTGGGTGAGGAAAGAGAGCTGTTTGAGAGGGGTCGGGTGGCAGGCTTATCTCTACTCTAAAGCTAATATTGACCCTTCAAACTCCCTACAAACTACCTAATTAACCTCTTCACTGCTGGGCATAATACAAGTGTGGTACGCAGCGTCATTTAGCGGCCTTCTAATTACCAAAAAGCAATGCAAAAGACATGTCTGCTATTTCTGAACAAAGGGGAAGGATCCCAGAGAAGCATTTACGACCATTTGTGCCATAATTGCACAAGCTGTTTGTAAATAATTTCAGTGAGAAACCTAAAGTTTGTGATAAAGTTATTTTTTTTTATTTGATTGCATTTGGCAGTGAAATGGTGGCATGAAATATACCAAAATGGGCCTAGATCAATACTTTAGGTTGTCTACTAAAAAAAAATATATACGTGTGAAGGGTTATTCAGGGATTCCTGATCGATATCAATGTTAAAATGTAACATGCAAATTTTGGAAAAAAATAAAAGGTTTGGAAATCGCAAAGTGCTACTTGTACTTATTGTCCTATAACTTGCAAAGAACATGTAAACATTGGGTATTTCTAAACTCAGGACAAAATTTAGAATCTATTTAGCATGGGTGTTTTTTTTGGTGGTTGCAGATGTGTAACAGATTTTGGGGGTCAAAGTTAGAAAAATAATGGTATCTTTAAAAAAATCCATTTAATGGCGAGAACAACACTATCAAATATGTGTGGGTACAGTAAATGAGTAAGAGGAAATTTACAGTTAAACCCAAACACAGCAGAAATGCCTGGTCCTAAACAGTAAGAAAATTGAAAAGTGCTGCGGTCACTAAGGGGTTAAAGGTATACTAAACCAAATTTTTTTTTTTTTTATGATTTGTTAGAGCATGCAATTTTAAGCAACTAAAGCAGGAATGAAAGCTTAGGAGCCGGCCCATTTTTGGTTCAGCACCCTGGATAGCGATTGCTGATTGTGTGAAAACCGCAGCAGCTAAAATTCTGATTATCCTAATATTATGACGGAATAATCTAGATTTTATTAAAGAGACAGACAAGTATTTTGCTATTCTTTTCCTTTTACTACTCAAATATCATTCTTAAAGTGTATAACAGAAAAATTTAAAACATAACCAGTGACAGATAATAATACAGCAGTCAGCTAGTACATATCCAATCAGATAACATAATAGTCCTTTAAACTGTGAGAAAACCGTTAAACCTCCTTTTCTATTTGCTGATAATAGGAACAGTAACATGGGAAACAAAAAGAAACAAAAGTCTGAAAAAAGACAAAGTATGCTGAAGATCAGCAGGACGAAAAAACAAAGTTCATCTGAAGAAAAAAACTGGAAAGTTGAAGAAACTGGAACATCTTGAAAACTTGAAACTCTTTAAAACTGCAGAATTATTTCCAGTTTTGAAACTCCGGAAATTCGAAGACGATGGTGCCACTTTAGGGTCCTGGATTAGATGGGGGTTGAACTGAAATATATATAAATAAATATTAAAACAATCAATAAAATAATCAAATACAATTCTTTAACTTTAATAAAATCTAGATTATTCCGTCATAATATTAGGATAATCGGACTGTGTGTCTTACCAGCAGCCAAGGGAGTAAAAAATTACTAATATTTAGTTTTGAGTAACTGCACATATAGACATTAATACAGAACTGCATATCCTGATCAGTTATTTTATTTATGTACATGTGAAAAGCATGTTCTAGACCCATCTAGTCTGCTCTCATCACATCTAAAAACTGTTTTAAAGTGACATGAAGTAAAAAAAAGCACATGAGAGACCACAATTTAAAAACATAATTTATGCATCCATTACTTATGGGATATTAACTCCTCCCCAACAGGAAGTGCAAGAGGATTCACCCAGCAGAGCTGCTATATAGCTCCTCCTCTAACTGCCATTACCAGTCATTCGACCGAAAACATGCAGAGAAAGGAAAACCATAGGGTACAGTGGTGACTGTAGTTTAATGGAAAAATTACCTGCCTTAAAGTGACAGGGCGGGCCGTGGACTGGATACACTACAAGAGAAATAAATTTATCAGGTAAGCATAAATTATGTTTTCTCTTGTTAAGTGTATCCAGTCCACGGATCATCCATTACTTATGGGATACCAATACCAAAGCTAAAGTACACGGATGACGGGAGGGACAGGAAGGAACCACTGCCTGAAGAACCTTTCTCCCAAAAACAGCCTCCGAAGAAGCAAAAGTGTCAAATTTGTAAAATTTGGAAAAAGTATGAAGAGAAGACCAAGTTGCAGCCTTGCAAATCTGTTCAACAGAAGCCTCATTCTTAAAGGCCCAAGTGGAAGCGACAGCTCTAGTAGAATGTGCTGTAATTCTTTCAGGAGGCTGCTGTCCAGCAGTCTCATAGGCTAACCGTATTATGCTACGAAGCCAAAAGGAGAGAGAGGTAGCCGAAGCTTTTTGACCTCTCCTCTGACCAGAATAAACGACAAACAGGGAAGACGTTTGTCGAAAATCCTTAGTTGCCTGTAGATAAAATTTCAGGGCACGGACTACATCTAGATTGTGTAGCAGACGTTCCTTTTTCGAAGAAGGATTAGGACACAAAGATGTAACCACAATCTCTTGATTGATATTCCTGTTAGTGACCACCTTAGGTAGGAACCCAGGTTTAGTACGCAGAACTACCTTGTCTGAATGAAAAATCAGATAAGGAGAATCACAATGTAAGGCAGATAACTCAGAGACTCTTCGAGCCGAGGAAATCGCCATTAAAAACAGAACTTTCCAAGATAACAACTTGATATCAATGGAATGAAGGGGTTCAAACGGAACCCCCTGTAAAACATTAAGAACTAAGTTCAAACTCCATGGTGGAGCAACAGTTTTAAACACAGGCTTGATCCTAGCTAAAGCCTGACAAAAAGCTTGAACGTCCGGAACTTCTGACAGACGTTTGTGTAAAAGAATGGACAGAGCTGAAATCTGTCCCTTTAAGGAACTAGCGGATAAACCCTTTTCTAAACCTTCTTGTAGAAAAGACAATATCCTCGGAATCCTAACCTTACTCCATGAGTAACTCTTGGATTCGCACCAATATAAGTATTTGCGCCATATCTTATGGTAAATCTTTCTGGTAACAGGCTTCCTAGCCTGTATTAAGGTATCAATAACTGACTCAAAAAAACCACGTTTTGATAAAATCAAGCGTTCAATTTCCAAGCAGTCAGCTTCAGAGAAATTAGATTTTGATGTTTGAAGGGACCCTGGATCAGAAGGTCCTGTTTCAGAGGTAGCGACCAAGGTGGACAGGATGACATGTCCACTAGATCTGCATACCAAGTCCTGCGTGGCCATGCAGGCGCTATTAGAATCACTGATGCTCTCTCCTGTTTGATTCTGGCAATCAATCGAGGAAGCATCGGGAAGGGTGGAAACACATAAGCCATCCCAAAGGTCCAAGGTGCTGTCAAAGCATTTATCAGAACCGCTCCCGGATCCCTGGATCTGGACCAGTAACGAGGAAGCTTGGCGTTCTGTCGAGATGCCATGAGATCTATCTCTGGTTTGCCCCAACGTCGAAGTATTTGGGCAAAGACCTCCGGATGAAGTTCCCACTCCCCTGGATGAAAAGTCTGACGACTTAAGAAATCCGCCTCCCAGTTCTCCACTCCCGGGATGTGGATTGCTGACAGGTGGCAAGGGTGAGACTCTGCCCAGCGAATTATCTTTGATACTTCCATCATTGCTAGGGAGCTTCTTGTCCCTCCCTGATGGTTGATGTAAGCTACAGTCGTGATGTTGTCCGACTGAAACCTGATGAACCCCCGAGTTGTTAACTGGGGCCAAGCCAGAAGGGCATTGAGAACTGCTCTCAATTCCAGAATGTTTATTGGTAGGAGACTCTCCTCCTGATTCCATTGTCCCTGAGCCTTCAGAGAATTCCAGACAGCGCCCCAACCTAGTAGGCTGGCGTCTGTTGTTACAATTGTCCAGTCCGGCCTGCTGAATGGCATCCCCCTGGACAGATGTGGCCGAGAAAGCCACCATAGAAGAGAATTTCTGGTCTCTTGATCCAGATTCAGAGTAGGGGACAAGTCTGAGTAATCCCCATTCCACTGACTTAGCATGCACAATTGCAGCGGTCTGAGATGTAGACGTGCAAAGGGTACTATGTCCATTGCTGCTACCATTAAGCCGATCACCTCCATGCATTGAGCTACTGACGGGTGTTGAATGGAATGAAGGACACGGCATGCATTTTGAAGCTTTGTTAACCTGTCTTCTGTCAGGTAAATCTTCATTTCTACAGAATCTATAAGAGTCCCCAAGAAGGGAACTCTTGTGAGTGGAAAGAGAGAACTCTTCTTTTCGTTCACCTTCCATCCATGCGACCTTAGAAATGCCAGTACTAACTCTGTATGAGACTTGGCAGTTTGAAAGCTTGAAGCTTGTATCAGAATGTCGTCTAGGTACGGAGCTACCGCAATTCCTCGCGGTCTTAGTACCGCCAGAAGAGCACCCAGAACCTTTGTGAAGATTCTCGGAGCCGTAGCCAATCCGAATGGAAGAGCTACAAACTGGTAATGCCTGTCTAGAAAGGCAAACCTTAGATACCGGTAATGATCTTTGTGAATCGGTATGTGAAGGTAAGCATCCTTTAAATCCACTGTGGTCATGTACTGACCCTTTTGGATCATGGGTAAAATTGTCCGAATAGTTTCCATTTTGAACGATGGAACTCTTAGGAATTTGTTTAGGATCTTTAAATCCAAGATTGGCCTGAAAGTTCCCTCTTTTTTGGGAACCACAAACAGATTTGAGTAAAACCCTTGTCCTTGTTCCGACCGCGGAACCGGTTGGATCACTCCCATTAATAAAAGATCTTGTACGCAGCGTAGAAACGCCTCTTTATTTGGTTTGTTGACAACCTTGACAGATGAAATCTCCCTCTTGGGGGAGAGAATTTGAAGTCTAGAAGGTATCCCTGAGATATGATCTCTAACGCCCAGGGATCCTGGACATCTCTTGCCCAAGCCTGGGCGAAGAGAGAAAGTCTGCCCCCCACTAGATCCGTTCCCGGATCGGGGGCCCTCGATTCATGCTGTCTTAGGGGCAGCAGCAGGTTTCCTGGCCTGCTTGCCCTTGTTCCAGGACTGGTTAGGTCTCCAGCCTTGTCTGTAGCGAGCAACAGCTCCTTCCTGTTTTGGTGCAGATGAAGTTGATGCTGCTCCTGCTTTGAAATTATGAAAGGAACGAAAATTAGACTGTCTAGCCTTAGGTTTGGCTCTGTCTTGAGGCAGGGCATGGCCTTTACCTCCTGTAATGTCAGCGATAATTTCTTTCAACCCGGGCCCGAATAAGGTCTGCCCTTTGAAAGGTATATTAAGCAATTTAGATTTAGAAGTAACGTCAGCTGACCAGGATTTTAGCCACAGTGCTCTGCGTGCCTGAATGGCGAATCCGGAATTCTTAGCCGTAAGTTTAGTTAAATGTACTACGGCATCTGAAATAAATGAGTTAGCTAACTTAAGGGCTTTAAGCTTGTGTGTAATCTCATCTAATGGAGCTGATTCAAGTGTCTCTTCCAGAGACTCAAACCAAAATGCTGCTGCAGCCGTGACAGGCGCAATGCATGCAAGAGGTTGCAATATAAAACCTTGTTGAACAAACATTTTCTTAAGGTAACCCTCTAACTTTTTATCCATTGGATCTGAAAAGGCACAGCTATCCTCCACCGGGATAGTGGTACGCTTAGCTAAAGTAGAAACTGCTCCCTCCACCTTAGGGACCGTTTGCCATAAGTCCCGTGTGGTGGCGTCTATTGGAAACATCTTTCTAAATATCGGAGGGGGTGAGAACGGCACACCGGGTCTATCCCACTCCTTAGTAACAATTTCAGTAAGTCTCTTAGGTATAGGAAAAACGTCAGTACTCGCCGGTACCGCAAAATATTTATCCAACCTACACATTTTCTCTGGTATTGCAACTGTGTTACAATCATTCAGAGCCGCTAACACCTCCCCTAGTAATACACAGAGGTTTTCCAGCTTAAATTTAAAATTTGAAATATCTGAATCCAGTTTGTTTGGATCAGAACCGTCACCCGCAGAATGAAGCTCTCCGTCCTCATGTTCTGCAAATTGTGACGCAGTGTCTGACATGGCCCTAATATTATCAGCGCACTCTGTTCTCACCCCAGAGTGATCACGCTTACCTCTTAGTTCTGGTAATTTAGCCAAAACTTCAGTCATAACAGTAGCCATATCCTGTAATGTGATTTGTAAAGGCCGCCCAGATGTACTCGGCGCTACAATATCACGCACCTCCCGAGCGGGAGATGCAGGTACTGACACGTGAGGCGAGTTAGTCGGCATAACTCTCCCCTCGTTGTTTGGTGAAATATGTTCAATTTGTACATATTGACTTTTATTTAAAGTAGCATCAATACAGTTAGTACATAAATTTCTATTGGGCTCCACTTTGGCTTTAGCACATATAGCACAGATATCTTCCTCTGAATCAGACATGTTTAACACACTAGCAAATAAACTAGCAACTTGGAAATACTTTTCAAGTAATTTACTATAATATGAAAACGTACTGTGCCTATAAGAAGCACAGAAATAGTTATGACAGTTGAAAATTAATAAACTGAAAAGTTATAGCATCAAATCTTTGTAAAAAACACAATTTTAGCAAAGGATTGCTCCCATTAGCAAAGGATAACTAACCCTGATAGCAGAAAAAAAAAAAAAATACAGAAATAAACGTTTTTTTTATCACAGTCAACTACAATCTCACAGCTCTGCTGTGAGTGATTACCTCCCTCAAAACAAGTTTTGAAGACCCCTGAGTTCTGTAGAGATGAACCGGATCATGCAGGGAAGACAATAAACTTCTGACTGAATTTTTTGATGCGTAGCAAAAGCACCAAAAAGGCCCCTCCCCCTCACACATAACAGTGAGAGAGATCAGTAAACTGTCATAAATTAAATAAAACGACTGCCAAGTGGAAAAAAATAGTGCCCAAAACATTTTTTCACCCAGTACCTCAGAAAATGAAACGATTTTACATGCCAGCAAAAAACGTTTAACATTAATAAATTGAGTGTTATTAAAAAGCCTGTTGCTAGTCCCTGCAAATTAGGCTAAAGTTTTATGCATACAGTATAATTCCAGTGAAGTGCCATTCCCCAGAATACTGAAGTGTAAAATATACATACATGACAGCCTGATACCAGTTGCTGCTACTGCATTTAAGGCTGAGTTTACATTATATCGGTATGGCAGAATTTTCTCATCAATTCCATTGTCAGAAAATAATAAGCTGCTACATACCTCTTTGCAGATTAATCTGCCCGCTGTCCCCTGATCTGAAGTTTACCTCTCCTCAGATGGCCGAGAAACAGCAATATGATCTTAACTACTCCGGCTAAAATCATAGAAAAACTCAGGTAGATTCTTCTTCAAATTCTACCAGAGAAGGAATAACACACTCCGGTGCTATTATAAAATAACAAACTTTTGATTGAAGGTATGAAACTAAGTATAATCACCACAGTCCTCTCACACATCCTATCTATTCGTTGGGTGCAAGAGAATGACTGGTAATGGCAGTTAGGGGAGGAGCTATATAGCAGCTCTGCTGGGTGAATCCTCTTGCACTTCCTGTTGGGGAGGAGTTAATATCCCATAAGTAATGGATGATCCGTGGACTGGATACACTTAACAAGAGAAACTTGGGTTAGTCCTCAAGTGTATTTGTAAAGTTGGTTGCTTGACCATTTTCCTAATTTTTTTGATTGTGTACCTCTATGTTTTGGTATTGCAAAACCACCATTTTTTGTGTCATGGCACACAAGAAATTTTGGGTTATACAGATGTTTATACTTCGGTCTTTGCTCAGGATGTTCCTAGCTCCTTGGAACAACAACTGATCATATTACAAGGTACATGTACATATATGAACAATTTGCCCATTCTTGTAACTTAGACTTATCCCAACATAATGATTAAGATTGCTAAAAAACTTACACTTTTAGGGTCAATTTATAATAGGAAGAGTTCCTTCTCCATTTTAAATGGTGCACCTAGACACACATAAACACTCCCCCACCCTTACACACTCAGATACTCTTCCCACACTTATGCACTTGCCACACACTCCCCCATGATTACTCACTCATACAGACACTATTTCCACACTTATGCACACCCACCCCCACCATTACACACTCATACAGACACTCTACTCACACTTATGCACACCTCACACATTCCCTACCCTTACACACTCATACAGACAATTATGCACACACCACACATTCCCCATCCTTACACACTTATACAGACACGTACTGTGCCTAGCAAAAGTATTCACCCCCTTGGCCTTTTTACCTTTTTTGTTGCATTAAACCTGGGTTTGTATCATTTGATTTACACAACATGCCTACCACTTGGAAGATGCAAAATATTTTTTATTGTGAAACAAACAACAAAAATAAGACAAAACCCCCCCAGAAACTTGAGCGTGCATAATTATTCAACCCCCCCCCCAAATCAATACTGCTGCAAGTCTCTTGGAGTATGTCTCTATAAGCTTGGCAGATCTAGCCACTGGGATTGTTTCCTGTTCTTCAAGGCAAAACTGCTCCGGCTCCTTAAAGATTGCTGTACACCAGTGGAATCCAACTTGAAGTCATAACACAGATTCTCAATTGGCTGTAGACAACCTAAAAGGACAGAAGCGCCACATGGCCCAAAATTGATAAATAAAAACAAATAGTCTAATGACACACTCACATTTTGGAGCCACCCCTAGTAGTGTAGATGAAGCGGCCTGGGATCATATACAGTCACCCAGCAGACTGATCTCCAATGGTTGATCAATGCCCTGTAGAAGGTATAAACAAATACAGCGCCAATATGGCCTAGTATTGTATAGACAAATAACAGCAATATGTGGTGATGGATGTACTCACATTTAATAAAGCATCTCCCTTGGTGCACTAGAGGCAAATGGATCAGACAGTCACCCAGTAGACTGATATCCGGTAAGACAGGAACTCTCAAAAGTCCAGAAAGGAGCAAAATGTGAAGTGAAAAGGTCTGGTGGCAAGTGGTAAGTATAATCAAAAACTTACTTTATTAAAAAATATATAAAATACTAGCAACACGTTTCTCATCCAACCAGTGGATGTTTCATAAGCATATCATTAGCATATCATCTGAGATTATCTCACCCACTGTTATTATTTTTACTGTATTAACATAGTCTGGTTCACCAAGGGCGCCCCTTATCTCTCTCCCATAGATTCTCAATTGGATTGAGGTCTGGGCTTTGACTAGGCCATTCCAAGACATTTAAAGGGACAGTCTACACCAGAATTGTTATTGTTTTAAAAGATAGATAATCCCTTTATTACCCATTTCCCAGTTTTGCATAACCAACACAGTTATAATAATATACTTTTAACCTCTGTGATTATCTTGTATCTAAGCCTCTGCAAACTGCCCCTTTTTCAGTTCTTTTGACAGACTTGCAGTCTAGCCAATCAGTGCCTGCTCCCAGATAACTTCTCATGCACGAGCACAGTGTTATCTATATGAAATACGTGAACTAACACCCTCTAGTGGTGAAAAACTGTTAAAATGCAATCTGAAAGAGGTGGGCTTCAAGGTCTAATAAATTAGCATATGAACCTCCTAGGTTAAGCTTTCAACTAAGAATACCAAGAGAACAAAGCAAAATTGGTGATAAAAGTAAATTGGAAAATTGTTTAAAATTACATGCCCTATCTGAATCATGAAAGTTTATTTTGGCCTAGACTGTCCCTTTAAATGTTTCCCCTAACACCTGCAAAAAGCAGCTTAAAGCTCCTAACGCAGCCCCATTGATTCCTATGGGGAAAATACATTTATGTCTACACCTAACACCCTAACATGAACCCTGAGTCTAAACACCCCTAATCTTACACTTATTAACCCCTTATCTGCCGTCCCCGACATTGCCGACACCTACATTATATTATTAACCCCTAATCTGCCGCTCCGGACACCGCCGCCACCTACATTATACTTATGAACCCCTAATCTGCTGCCCCCAACATCGCCGACACCTACATTATATTTATTAACCCCTAATCTGCCGGCCCCAATGTCGCCGCAACCTACCTACACTTATTAACCCCTAATCTGCCGCCCCCACTATATTTAAGTTATTAACCCCTAAACCTAAGTCTAACACTAACACCCTCTAACTTAAATATAATTTAAATAAATCTAAATAAAATTACTCTCATTAACGAAATTATTCCTATTTAAAACTAAATACCTATAAAATAAACCCTAAGCTAGCTACAATATAACTAATAGTTACACTGTAGCTATCTTAGGTTTTATTTTTGTTTCACAGGCAAGTTTGTATTTATTTTAACTAGGTAGACTAGTTACTAAAAAGTTTTTAACTATTTACTAGCTACCTAAATAAAATAAATACAAATTTACCTGTGAAATAAAACCTAACCGTTCTTACACTAACACCTAACCTTACACTGCAATTAAATAAATTACATTAATTAAATACAATTCACTAAATTACAAAAAATAACAAACACTAAATTGCACAAAATAAAAAAAGAAATTATCAAATATTTAAACTAATTACACCTAATCTAATAGCCCTATCAAAATAAAAGAGCCCCCCCAAAATAAAAAAAACCCTAGCCTACAATAAACTACCAATAGCCCTTAAAAGGGCCTTTTGCGGGGGAATTGACCCAAAGAAATCAGCTCTTTTACCTATAAAAAAAAATAATACAAACAACCCCTCAACAGTAAAACCCACCACCCACACAACCAACCCCCTAAATAGGATTGAGCTCGCATTCTATTGGCTGATTGGATCAGCCAATAGGATTGAAGCTCAATGCTATTGGCTGATTGCATCAGCCAATAGAATTTCTTCTACCAGATATGACGAGTCCACGGATTCATCCTTACTTGTGGGATATTATCCTCCTGCTAACAGGAAGTGGCAAAGAGCACCACAGCAGAGCTGTATATGTAGCTCCTCCCCTCCACCTCCAGTCATTCTCTTTGCCTGTGTTATACTAGGAAGAGGTAAAGTGATGTGTTAGTTTTATTGTCTTCAATCAAGAAGTTTTTTATTTTAAATGGTACCGGTGAGTACTGTTTTTCCCTCAGGGGGATATGGAAGAAGATTTCTGCCCTGAGGTTGATGATCTTAGCAGTTGTACCTAAGACCCACGTTGGTTCCCACAGAGATTCTGGAGGTAATACAAGAGGCATCTTCAGTGTGGAGAACGATTTATGCTACAAGCCGCATTGAGGTATGTGCAGCCCTTATTTTCTGAAGAGACTTGGTATATCAGAACTGGCTGACACTTATTTCCCTATAGGGAAGGGGTAAGCAGTAGATCTGTGTTACAGAGGGGGTGTTACTGAAATCTATGACTTTGTTTTTTATTCAGTTGACATTTGGGCTCATAATATGCTGAGTGCTACATTATAAGAGACACTGGGAGATATGTTTAGCAGTTTTTTTTTAAAAAAAAAAACACTTTGACCGTATTAGGGTACTTAGGGGTTAAAATCCACATGGCTTATATGGGAAACCGCTTCACCATGCGGTTGCTCAGGCCTACTCGGTCATCGGTCCTGATGGGCGGGGCTTAATTTTGCCCGCTCAAACGCGCTCTGTATTCTGGCTGGGAAGCAGTAGGCATTGACTCCGGTGGAGCCTAAGCAGAGTTTTCTATCTCCAGATTGTTATCAAGTCCTTTTGAAGTACCCTGGGGGCAGGTAGGCTCCACAGCAGAGCTGTGGCGAGGTGCAGAGGGTATTTTTGCTGTTTTTAACATATTGTGGCTATAAATACACTTTAGCAGTTAAGCAGTTTAGCAGCTCCCTTATTATTTGGGGTGCAATAATTTTTGGAGCCAATATTTAGTTTTAGTTACTTCTGATAAGTAAATTAACGTTTTAAAGCAGTTTTGGAAAAATTGTACGCTTTTTTTATACTTAAAGGCACAGTACACGTTTTCAATCAAATTAATCCCTTATTACTTGGGGTGCAATAATTTAGTTTTTAGTTACTTTTGATAAGTACACTAACGTTTTAAAGCAGTTTTGGAAAAATGGTACGCTTTTTTATTCTTAAAGGCATAGTACACATTTTCAAAATAAGTATTTTAACAATCACGAACGGCTAGATTTAGAGTTTGGCGTTAGCTGTTAAAAGCAGCGTTAAGGGGTCCTAACGCTGCTTTTTACCGCCCGCTGGTATTTAGAGTCAGGCAGGAAAGGGTCTACAGCTCACTTTCTTTCCGCGACTCCAGGCTACCGCAGATCCCCTTACGTCAATTGTGTATCCTTTCTTTTTCAATGGGATTTGCCTAACGCTGGTATTTGGAGTCTTGGAAGAAGTGAGCAGTAGGGCCTCTACCGACAAGACTCCTACCGCCAAAAAAAGTCAGTAGTTAAGAGTTTTATGGGCTAACGCGGGAATATAAAGCTCTTAACTACTGTGCTACAAAGTACACTAAAGACTGTGACACACTGCAAGCGATGCGGCGCGAGGCAATGCAGCTGCTTCGCACCGCGTCGCATCGCTTCTGAAGTTCAATTATTTCATCTCTGAGTGCTTAGCTACGCGACCTGACGCAGCAGAGTGCTCAGAGATGAAAAGGCAGGACACACTGAGCGCGCACAGCTGCATCTACACGCTGCGCACCGCTCCACTTGCAGTGTGTCACAGCCTTTACACCCATAAACTACCTATGTACCCCTAAACCGAGGCCCCCCACATCGCAAACACTATAATAACATTTTTTAACCCCTAATCCGCCGCTCCGGACACCGCCGCCACCTACATTATCCCTATAAACCCCTAATCTGCTGCCCCTAACATCGCCGACACCTACATTATATTTATTAACCCCTAATCTGCCCCCCCCAACGTTGCCGCTACGTAATTACAATTATTAACCCCTAATCTGCCGACCAGACCTCGCCGCCACTATAATAAATGTATTAACCCCTAAACCGCCTCACTCCCGCCTCGCAAACACTATAATAAATTGTATTAACCCCTAATCTGCCCTCCCTAACATTGCCACCACCTACCTACAATTATTAACCCCTAATCTCCCGCCCGCAACGTCGCCGCTACTATAATAAAGTTATTAACCCCTAAACCTAAGTCTAACCCTAACCCTAACACCCCCCTAACATAAATATAATTTAAATTAAACGAAATAATATTCATATAATTAAATAAATGAATCCTATTTAAAACTAAATACTTAATAAATTACCTACAATTAGCTAAACTAAAATACAATTAAATAAACTAATCTATAAAAACAAAAAACAAACACTAAATTACAAAAAATAAAAAAATATTACACGAATTTTAATCTAATTGCACCTAATCTAAGCCCCCTAATAAAATAAAAAAGCCCCCCAAAATAATAAAATTCCCTACCCTATTCTAAATTACAAAAGTAATCAGCTCTTTTACCAGCCCTTTAAAGGGCTTTTTTGCGGGGCATTGCCCCAAAGTAATCAGCTCTTTTACCTATAAAAGAAAATACAATACCCCCCCAACATTACAACCCACCACCCACATACCCCTATTCTAACCCACCCAAACCCCCCTTAAAAAAACTTATCACTAACCCCCTGAAGATCTCCCTACCTTAAGTCGTCTTCACTCAGCCGAGCCGAAGTCTTCATCCAATCCGGGCGATGTGGTCCTCCATCCGGGCGAAGTCTTGATCCAAGCGGCAAAGAAGAGGTCCTCCATCCGAGCGATGTCTTCCTCCAAGTGGCAAAGAAGAGGTCCTCCATCCGGGCGAAGTCTTGATCCAAGCGGCAAAGAAGAGGTCCTCCATCCGGGCGATGTCTTCCTCTAAGCAGCAAAAAAGAGGTCCTCCATCCGGGCGATGTCTTCTTCCAAGCAGCATCTTCTATCTTCTGTCTTCCGGATCCATCTTCATCCCGCCGACGCGGAACATCCTCGACGGACTAACGACGAATGAAGGTTCCTTTAAATGACGTCATCCAAGATGGCGTCCCTCGAATTTCGATTGGCTGATAGGATTCTATCAGCCAATCGGAATTAAGGTAGGAAAAATCTGATTGGCTGATTCAATCAGCCAATCAGATTGAAGTTCAATCCGATTGGCTGATCTAATCAGCCAATCAGATTGAGCTTGCAATCTATTGGCTGTTCCAAGGCTGATAGAATCCTATCAGCCAATCGGAATTCGAGGGACGCCATCTTGGATGATGTCATTTAAAGGAACCTTCATTCGTCGTTAGTCCGTCGGGGAAGGAGGATGTTCCACGTCGGCGGGATGAAGATGGATCCGGAAGACACAAGATAGAAGATGCTGCTTGGAAGAAGACATCACCCGGATGGAGGACCTCTTCTTTGCCGCTTGGAGGAAGACATCGCCCAGATGGAGGACCTCTTCTTTGCCGCTTGGATCAATACTTTGCCCGGATGGAGGACCACATCGCCCAGATTGGATGAAGACTTCGGCTCGGCTGAGTGAAGACGACTCAACGTAGGGAGATCTTCAGGGGGTTAGTGATAGGTTTTTTTAAGGGGGGTTTGGGTGGGTTAGAATAGGGGTATGTGGGTGGTGGGTTGTAATGTTGGGGGGGTATTGTATTTTCTTTTACCAGTAAAAGAGCTGATTACTTTGGGGCAATACCCCGCAAAAAGCCCTTTTAAGGGCTGGTAAAAGAGCTGATTACTTTGTAATTTAGAATAGGGTAGGGAATTTTATTATTTTGGGGGGCTTTTTTATTTTATTAGGGGGCTTAGATTAGGTGTAATTAGATTACAATTCTTGTAATATTTTTTATTTTTTGTAATTTAGTGTTTTTTTTTTTTTTGTATTATAGATTAGTTTATTTAATTGTATTTTAGTTTAGCTAATTGTAGGTAATTTATTTAATTAATTTAATGATAGTGTAGTGTTAGGTTTAATTGTAACTTAGGTTAGGATTTATTTTACAGATAATTTTGTAATTATTTTAACTAGGTAGCTATTAAATATTTATTAACTATTTAATAGCTATTGTACCTAGTTAAAATAAATACAAAGTTGCCTGTAAAATAAATATAAATCCTAAAATAGATACAATGTAATTATTAGTTATATTGTAGCTATATTAGGGTTTATTTTATAGGTAAGTATTTAGTTTTAAATAGGATTAATTTATTTAATTACAGGAATATTTTTTCGTTTAATTTAAATTATATTTATGTTAGGGGGTGTTAGTGTTAGACTTAGGTTTAGGGGTTAATAACTTTATTATAGTAGACGTTGCGGGCGGGAGATTAGGGGTTAATAATTGTAGGTAGGTGGCGGCGATGTTAGGGAGGGCAGATTAGGGGTTAATACAATTTATTATAGTGTTTGCGAGGCGGTTTAGGGGTTAATACATTTATTATAGTGGCGGCGAGGTCCGGTCGGCAGATTAGGGGTTAATAAGTGTAGGTAGGTAGTGGCGACGTTGGGGGGACACACATTAGGGGTTAATAAATATAATGTAGGTGGCAGCGATGTTAGGGGCAGCAGATTAGGGGTTCATAGGGATAATGTAGGTTGCGGCGGTGTCCGGATCGGCAGATTAGGGGTTAATAGTATAATGTAGGTGTCAGCGATAGCGGGGCGGCAGATTGGGGGTTAATAAGTGTAAGGTTAGGGGTGTTTAGACTCAGGGTTCATGTTAGGGTGTTAGGTGCAGACTTAGAAAGTGTTTCCCCATAGGAAACAATGGGGCTGCGTTAGGAGCTTAACGCTGCTTTTTTGCAGGTGTTTTTTCAGCCCAAACTGCCCCATTGTTTCCTATGGGGAAATCGTGCACAAGCACGTTTTTCCAGCTTACCGCTACCGTAAGCAACGCTGGTATTGAGGGTTGAAGTGGCGTTAAATTATGCTCAATGCTCACTTTTCTAAGCCTAACGCAGCCATTCAGACAACTCTAAATACCAGCGTTGTTTAAAGGGAGCGGTAAGAAAAAAAGCAGCATTAGCTACGCGGGTCTTTACCGACAAAACTCTAAATCTAGGCATAAGTATTTAAGAGACTATTGGTGGTTATTACTAGTCTGTTCAACATGTCTGATACTGAGGAATCTCATTGTTCTATGTGTTTAGAAGCCATTGTGGAACCCCCTGTTACATTGTGTACCTTTTGTACTGGAAGGGCCTTACATTGTAAAGAGCATATTTTAAGTAAAGATAGTGTGCCTAAGGATGATTCTCAGTCTGAAGAGAATCAGGATATGCCACCCAATTCTCCCCAAGTGTCACAACCTGTAGCGCCCACACAAGCGACGCCAAGTAACTCTAGTGTGTCTAATTCTTTTACTCTGCAGGAGATGGCTGCAGTTATGTCAACTACCCTTACTGAGGTATTATCTAAATTACCAGTGTTGCAGGGTAAACACAGTAGGTCAGGTATTACTGGGAATACTGAATCCTCTGCTGCTTTATTGGCTATTTCCGATGTACCCTCACAGTGCTCTGAGTTGAGGGTCAGTGAATTGCTGTCTGAGGGGGAACTTTCAGACTCAGGAAATGTGTTACCTCAGACAGATTCGGACGTCATGTCTTTTAAATTTAAGCTTGAACACCTCAGTTTGTTACTTCGGGAGGTTTTAGCGACTCGATGATTGTGACCCTATTGTGATTCCTCCAGAGAAATTGTGTAAGATGGATAAATATTTAGAGGTGACTACTTACACTGATGTTTTTCCGGTTCCTAAAAGAATTTCGGATATTGTAAAAAAGGAATGGGATAGACCAGGCATACCGTTCTCTCCCCCTCCTAATTTTAAGAAAATGTTTCCCATATAAGACACCATCCGGGACTCTTGGCAAACAGTCCCTAAGGTGGAGGGAGCTATATCTACCCTGGCTAAGCGTATAACTATACCTATTGAGCACAGTTGTGCTTTCAAAGACTGGATAAAAAGTTAGAGGGTCTTCTAAAGAAATTATTTATTCATCATGGTTTCCTTTTACAACCAATATCTTGCATTGTTCCAGTTACTACGGCAGCAGCTTTTTGGTTTGATGCTCTAGAAGAGTCTCTGAAGGTTGAGACTCCATTAGATGACATTTTGGATAGGATTAAGGCGCTCAAGCTAGCTAATCCCCTTATTACTGATGCCGCTTTTCAAATGGCAAAATTAGCGGCGAAAAATGCAGGTTTTGCCATTTTGGCACGTAGAGCGTTATGGCTCAAGTCTTGGTCTGCTGATGTTTCATCTAAATCAAAACTTTTAGCTATTCCCTTTAAAGGTAAGACCCTATTCGGGCCTGAATTGAAGGAAATCATTTCTGACATTACTGGGGATAAAGGCCATGCCCTACCTCAGGAGAAATCTGTTAAAATAAGGGGTAAACAAAATAATTTTCATTCCTTTCGGAATTTTAAAGGAGGACCCTCTGCTTCTTCTTCCTCCACAAAGCAGGAAGGGAATTTTGCTCAATCCAAGTCAGTCTGGAGAACCAACCAGGCTTGGAATAAAGGTAAACAGTCTAAGAAGCCTGCTGCTGCTACAAAGACGGCATGAAGGGGCGGCCCCCGATCCGGGACCGGATCTGGTAGGGGGCAGACTTTCTTTCTTTGCCCAGGCTTGGGCAAGAGATGTTCAGGACCCTTGGGCACTGGAAATAGTGACCAACGGGTATCTACTGGAATTCAAGGATCTTCTCCCAAGAGGGACATTTCATCTTTCACGTTTATCTGCAGACCAGATAAAAAGAGAGGCGTTCTTACGCTGTGTAAAAGACCTTTATACCATGGGAGTAATCTGTCCGGTTCCAAAACGGGAACAGGGGCAGGGGTTTTATTCAAATCTTTTTGTGGTTCCCAAAAAAGAGGGATCTTTCAGACCCATTTTAGATCTCAAGTGTCTAAACAAATTTCTCAGAGTTCCATCATTCAAGATGGAAACTATACGAACAATTTTACCAATGATCCAGGAGGGTCAATATATGACTACCGTGGACTTGAAGGATGCATATCTTCATATTCCTATCCACAAGGATCATCATCAGTTTCTAAGGTTTGCCTTCCTGGACAAACATTATCAGTTCGTGGCTCTTCCCTTCTGGTTGGCCACAGCACCCAGAATCTTCACAACAGAGATCTAGCTCCGGAGGGCCGGGGCTCCGCTCTAGAGCCATAGCAGTCCCAAGCATCTCCTCTCCTCATCGCTGTTCCCCAAACGTAAACGGGGATAAGACTTTAGCCTGATTCGGATGAAACTGAGGTCCCGACTACCACCCACCCGCAGCGGGCTACAGCTTACCTAAGTGGTCCCGGGTCAGGATCGTGAGGTGGAGCGGGTAAAGGCTTTTACACTTTACACTATCAGCGCATTGTGGCGTGAAAAACCGCCATATTGCCTCTCCGCACATCACCTACACACAGACGGACCGCAGCAGCATCTGGAGGGTCGGGGATCCGCTCCGGAGCTGCAGTATTGGGCCCCAGCCAGAAGTTACACTACAGGAGCGGCAGGTTCCAATTGGTAGGACCTAGCTGTTAGCGGTGAACCCCCTTCCTACATTTGAGTGGCCTCAGATATGTTCCGGTGCCGACCGGTCACCTAAGCGTCTCATTTTCTATCAGGCTATACAGAGGGTGGAGGCGAGGGGCCATCAGGAGACCCCACAGTTTGATCAGAAAATAAGCAGAGGCCTGTGGACTAGAACTGTGGACACAGTGATTATAGTAATAGAAAGCTACCATTGGAGGGGAAGGCGGCCTTGTGGCAGCAGAAGCGCTCCTAACTAAGCCTGGCCAGCTGCCCTAGGAGCACGAAAAACCCTTTGTGACATCCAGGAGCTCTAGCCCATAGACCTATCTCTGAGCATCCTAAGGCCTAGATTTAGAGTTGGGCGGTAGCCGTGAAAACCAGCGTTAGAGGCTCCTAACGCTGGTTTTAGGCTACCTCCGGTATTTGGAGTCATTAAAAAAAGGGTCTAACGCTCACTTTTCAGCCGCGACTTTTCCATACCGCAGATCCCCTTACGTAAATTGCGTATCCTATCTTTTCAATGGGATTTTTCTAACTCTGGTATTTAGAGTCGTGTCTGAAGTGAGCGTTAGACATCTAACGACAAAACTCCAGCCGCAGGAAAAAAGTCAGTAGTTAAGAGCTTTCTGGGCTAACGCCGGTTCATAAAGCTCTTAACTACTGTAGTCTAAAGTACACTAACACCCATAAACTACCTATGTACCCCTAAACCGAGGTCCCCCCACATCGCCGCCACTCGATTAAATTTTTTTAACCCCTAATCTGCCGACCGCCACCTACGTTATACTTATGTACCCCTAATCTGCTGCCCCTAACACCGCCGACCCCTATATTATATTTATTAACCCCTAATCTGCCCCCCACAACGTCGCCGCCAGCTACCTACAATAATTAACCCCTAATCAGCCAACCGCCAACTACGTTATACTTATGTACCCCTAATCTGCTGCCCCTAACACCGCCGACCCCTATATTATATTTATTAACCCCTAATCTGCCCCCCTCAACGTCGCCTCCACCTGCCTACACTTATTAACCCCTAATCTGCCGAGCGGACCGCACCGCTATTATTATAAAGTTATTAACCCCTAATCCGCCTCACTAACCCTATAATAAATAGTATTAACCCCTAATCTGCCCTCCCTAACATCGCCGACACCTAACTTCAATTATTAACCCCTAATCTGCCGACTGGAGCTCACCGCTATTCTAATAAATGTATTAACCACTAAAGCTAATTCTAACCCTAACACTAACACCCCCCTAAATTAAATATAATTTTAATCTAACGAAATTAATTAACTCTTATTAAATAAATTATTCCTATTTAAAGCTAAATACTTACCTGTAAAATAAATCCTAATATAGCTACAATATAAATTATAATTATATTATAGCTATTTTAGGATTAATATTTATTTTACAGGTAACTTTGTATTTATTTTAACCAGGTACAATAGCTATTAAATAGTTAAGAACTATTTAATAGCTAAAATAGTTAAAATAATTACAAAATGACCTGTAAAATAAATCCTAACCTAAGTTTCAATTAAACCTAACACTACACAATCAATAAATGAATTAAATAAAATACCTACAATTACCTACAATTAAACCTAACACTACACTATCAATAAATAAATTAAATACAATACCTACAAATAACTACAATGAAATAAACTATCTAAAGTACAAAAAATAAAAAAGAACTAAGTTACAAAAAAATAAAAAAATATTTACAAACATAAGAAAAATATTACAACAATTTTAAACTAATTACACCTACTCTAAGCCCCCTAATAAAATAACAAAGCCCCCCAAAATAAAAAAATGCCCTACCCTATTCTAAATTACTAAAGTTCAAAGCTCTTTTACCTTACCAGCCCTGAACAGGGACATTTGCGGGGCATGCCCCAAGAAGTTCAGCTCTTTTGCCTGTAAAAAAAAAACATACAATACCCCCCCCCAACATTACAACCCACCACCCACATACCCCTAATCTAACCCAAACCCCCCTTAAATAAACCTAACACTAAGCCCCTGAAGATCTTCAACCTTATCTTCACCATACCAGGTTCACCGATCGATCCAGAAGAGCTCCTCCGATGTCCTGATCCAAGCCCAAGCGGGGGGCTGAAGAGGTCCATGATCCGGCTGAAGTCTTCATCCAAGCGGGGCAGAAGAGGTCTTCCATCCGATTGAAGTCTTCATCCAAGCGGGATCTTCTATGGTCATCCATCCGGAGCGGAGCGGCAGGATCCTGAAGACCTCCGACGCGGAACATCCATCCTGGCCGACGACTGAACGACGAATGACGGTTCCTTTAAATGACGTCATCCAAGATGGCGTCCCTCGAATTCCGATTGGCTGATAGGATTCTATCAGCCAATCGGAATTAAGGTAGGAATATTCTGATTGGCTGATGGAATCAGCAAATCAGAATCAAGTTCAATCCGATTGGCTGATTGGATCAGCCAATCGGATTGAACTTGATTCTGATTGGCTGATGGAATCAGCCAATCAGAATATTCCTACCTTAATTCCGATTGGCTGATAGCCAGCCAATCGGAATTCAAGGGGCGCCATCTTGGATGACCTCATTTAAAGGAACCGTCATTCGTCGTTCAGTCGTCGGCCAGGATGGATGTTCCGCGTCGGAGGTCTTCAGGATCCTGCTGCTCCGCTCCGGATGGATGACAATAGAAGATCCCGCTTGGATGAAGACTTCAATCGGATGGAAGACCTCTTCTGCCCCGCTTGGATGAAGACTTCAGCCGGATCATGGACCTCTTCAGCCCCCCGCTTGGGCTTGGATCAGGACATCGGAGGAGCTCTTCTGGATCGATCGGTGAACCTGGTATGGTGAAGATAAGGTAGGAAGATCTTCAGGGGCTTAGTGTTAGGTTTATTTAAGGGGGGTTTGGGTTAGATTAGGGGTATGTGGGTGGTGGGTTGTAATGTTGGTGGGGGGTATTGTATGGTTTTTTTTACAGGCAAAAGAGCTGAACTTCTTGGGGCATGCCCCGCAAAGGGCCCTGTTCAGGGCTGGTAAGGTAAAAGAGCTTTGAACTTTAGTAATTTAGAATAGGGTAGGGCATTTTTTTATTTTGGGGGGCTTTGTTATTTTATTAGGGGGCTTAGAGTAGGTGTAATTAGTTTAAAATTGTTGTAATATTTTTCTTATGTTTGTAAATATTTTTTTATTTTTTGTAACTTAGTTCTTTTTTATTTTTTGTACTTTATTTCATTGTAGTTATTTGTAGGTATTGTATTTAATTTATTTATTGATAGTGTAGTGTTAGGTTTAATTGTAGATAATTATAGGTATTTTATTTAATTAATTTATTGATAGTGTAGTGTTAGGTTTAATTGTAACTTAGGTTAGGATTTATTTTACAGGTAATTTTGTAATTATTTTAACTATTTTAGCTATTAAATAGTTCTTAACTATTTAATAGCTATTGTACCTGGTTAAAATAAATACAAAGTTACCTGTAAAATAAATATTAATCCTAAAATAGCTATAATATAATTATAATTTATATTGTAGCTATATTAGGATTTATTTTACAGGTAAGTATTTAGCTTTAAATAGGAATAATTTATTTAATAAGAGTTAATTAATTTCGTTAGATTAAAATTATATTTAATTTAGGGGGGTGTTAGTGTTAGGGTTAGACTTAGCTTTAGGGGTTAATACATTTATTAGAATAGCGGTGAGCTCCGGTCGGCAGATTAGGGGTTAATAATTGAAGTTAGGTGTCGGCGATGTTAGGGAGGGCAGATTAGGGGTTAATACTATTTATTATAGGGTTAGTGAGGCGGATTAGGGGTTAATAACTTTATTATAGTAGCGCTCAGGTCCGGTCGGCAGATTAGGGGTTAATAAGTGTAGGCAGGTGGAGGCGACGTTGTGGGGGGCAGATTAGGGGTTAATAAATATAATATAGGGGTCGGCGATGTTAGGGCAGCAGATTAGGGGTACATAGGGATAATGTAAGTAGCGGCGGTTTACGGAGCGGTAGATTAGGGGTTAATAATAATATGCAGGGGTCAGCGATAGCGGGGGCGGCAGATTAGGGGTTAATAAGTGTAAGGTTAGGAGTGTTTAGACTCGGGGTACATGTTAGAGTGTTAGGTGCAGACGTAGGAAGTGTTTCCGCATAGCAAACAATGGGGCTGCGTTAGGAGCTGAACGCGACTTTTTTGCAGGTGTTAGTTTTTTTTTCAGCTCAAACAGCACCATTGTTTCCTATGGGGGAATCGTGCACGAGCACGTTTTTGAGGCTGGCCGCGTCCGTAAGCAACTCTGGTATCGAGAGTTGAAGCTGCGTTAAATATGCTCTACGCTCCTTTTTTGGAGCCTAACGCAGCCTTTATGTGGACTCTCAATACCAGAGTTATTTTTATGGTGCGGCGTTAGCTTTTCGGGTCGTTACCGACAAAACTCTAAATCTAGCCGTAGGTGAGGTCTCCATGTACTTATAACTCGTGGGCAGCCTGGGGTCACTGATTGTTTCTTGCTACACTTGTCTTTTACATTTGTCTATCATTTAGAGGGCCCTTCTAATTTTGTCTCAGCCACGTGGCCAGGGGAGGAAAAGAGACACAGGAAAATCACATAGGTACTGTGCCTGCAGACTGTCCCTGGGCTTTACACAATATACCAGGGCAGCTTCTACATTGTCATTACACAATTTGCTGAAGTGGTTAACTGAGTCTCACCTAGATCCTATGCCCTCAGAGCTACAGGACTGAATAACCTAACCAGAACAGTCAGGCTTGATTTAATTAACCCACCTAGGCCACAATTTGCAGAGTGCCAGGAGTACTTTTCATTACACAGTTATACGAGCAGAGCTGGTACCTCCTTGGCCTATCAATACATAGCAGTTCATCCCCACACAGAGAACGGGAAATACAGGGACTCTTAGCCCAGAACTGTGGAAAAGTTTAACTGAGACATATTAACCTACACAGTGTGTCTGAAAGAACCATTCTACTACTTGTCAGATACTGTACCCAAAGCTGCTGCGTCAGCGTTATTGTCTTTGAGCACTAGGCACAAAGTGGAGTGTTATTCTTTTCTAATGCTTGCCTAACAACATCTATTTTCTCCCTACAGAGCTGGTAGCTATTATAGTATTGTAAACAAGTATTGCCTAGAGGGCTTATGTGTATTGTTTTAAATCTAGGTTATACAGCAAGCTGTCGAAGGGCTTCTCACACCAAAGGCCCATGCTACAAGCCTTTACTACTGCTGCACTCAAAGACCCCTTCACACTAACAACTGCTGCGTAAGGAAATGCTTTTGGGTTACATACCTAAATTGAAGTGTTAATTTTGCCAGCTTACCTTAACCTTTTCCTTACAGGTATGTTAGTACAAAAGTCTTCCTATATATAAATTGAAAGTGTAACAGAGCTACCCAACCTATAGGATATACCATTGGTATATAGCCCTGGATATTCCATTACCCATTAGGTGTTAACAACCAGAAGCCTAGTACTTTGTTAATCTCTGGCACTCTCTCCACCCCTTTCCTGCTGTATACAAGTACAGCAGATCATACCCCCATTCCTTTTTCCGACTTGGCCCAGTGAGGGCAATTCCCCTGGAGAGGGTGCATACTGAGATTCTCACTTTGCCCATCCCTGTGGAAGGTTGACCAAGAACTGGTATTACCCGAGGTCAGGTTAGCATATTTCACCCTGGCTACAAGCAAAACGCTGAACATGGCTGCTTAAACCAAGATTGACGTCAGGGGGACTTTAATATAATTCTCTTCACCACTGTCCCAGTCATTGCATCCTACATTGAGGGGCAAGTTTCCAAATTCACTGGTCTGGCCAAGGATAGGCCCAAAACCATGTCCCAAACTACTAAGAGGAAATCAAAACCGCCCCATCCACCCAAAAAAACCCGTTGCAGACCATTTTAAAAGCCAACATACGGGGAAATCCCAAATGTATAGAGAATCCGCTTCTGCATTGGAAGGCAGTGAATCTGAAAGCAGTATGGACTCCCAATCCCCTATACCAGATGCTCTATCTACGAACATTGTTGATGTTCTAACCAGACGTATGAACCTCCTTCAAGACACGCTAACAAAAGAAATTAAAGGTTCTACAGCAGAGCTTCGTAGAGAAATTGGAGCATTGGGAGAATGCACCGAAACACTAGAACGTAAACAAGAAGACCTAGCTGTGGACCATGCCCACCTGCAATCTTATTCCCAAAATCTAGCAATCCAGATATCTGACCTGGAATTAAAACTAGCCGACATGGAAGATCGGTCCAGACGGAATAATCTGAGATTTCGTGGAATATCTGAAGAGGTTGGCCCCCAAGAACTTGAGTCCTATGTTCTGGAATTTTGCAATACCTTACTACCTTCTACAGATCCGCCCGGTCTCCTACTTGACAGAGTTCACAGAGTGGCGCGACCTAGATCTGTCTCCCAAGACAAACCCAGAGATGTCCTAGCTAGGATCCACTTCTTCACCCATAAAGAGAAGATACTGAGAGAGCTGGTTAACAAACCTCAACTTCCTGATAAATTCCAACAAATTACTGTATTCCCGGACATTTCCAGTTACACCTTGCAAAAGAGAAGATCCTTCAGAAACATCACCCAAATTCTGAGAACGGAAAATATCAGATATAGGTGGGGGTACCCGACAAGGCTAATAGTCTCAAAAAATGGTGAGACTCACACAATTTTCACCCCCCAGGAAGGGTTTGACCTGTTAGAAGACTGGGGCCTAGCTTCGACTAAACCCCGAACAGATGCAGATTCACTACACTCTAGAAACCATTCTGAAGCCACAGGCTTGGCTCTACTGCTACAGCGGTCTAATGTAGCGGAAACCCCTCAAGCCACAAGAATCCGAGCTGGCACTCCAGATTTCACTCCTAGGTTGCAAAAGCCCACCAAATGAAAATAAATAGCCCTGGTCTTTTTACTGGACTGTTTCTGCTACCATAATGTTTCTACATTCAAAACTTGAGAAATTATATGTATTGCTAGCTGTATTTACCATATGTTAGATGATTATTACATAAAAGGAGTGGGGGGACCCGGGACTTCCCGCAGGAGGTTGGGTGCTTACCCAGTAGTACTTGCCTTATCTCCTAAATAATTGTCTCTTCTTAGTCGGGACTCGCGGGTACTTCCCACTCCTTTAAGTACTCCAGGTTGATCAATCTCCCTCAAGCACCTAACTACTGTTGAGCAGAATTGCTTCTAGAGGCAATTGAGATTGTAATGTATACATATAGCATTAACAATGCATATTATTCTGACTGTGGAAATGTGATATTTTATTCAGTTCAATGGAAAGACATTGGTATTGCCTTCTTGTTCACATTCCCCCGTTGATAGTCAATCTATTCATACAAGTTGACTACTTGTACTACCCCCCCCATATACGCAAATTCTATTTGTGCTATCCCCTTTTACGGGGACTGGAGAAGTCAGTTTAGTATCTAAATACACTTCTCCTTTTGGTGATCCAGCGGTTCACCATATTTGTTAAAACACCTAAACCTCACCTAGTTAATATTCGTACGATTGGTTCAAATTTATAGACACATACTATATCCTCTATATTGTATAGTTTCGTCTACTGTTCATTTGTTCATTTTTTATTTTAGGTGAAAGCCAAAATTCTTCCGGGGCATAGTCCCCTGTGGCCCTTTCGACCATAGAAAAATCTATCATAAGATATGGCGTAAATATCTTTATTGGTGTGAATCAAGAGGTTACTCATGAGTAAGGTTAGGATTCCCAGGGTTCTGTCTTTTCTCCAAGAAGGATTGGAGAAAGGGTTATCAGCTAGTTCCTTAAAGGGACAAATTTCTGCTTTGTCGATTTTGCTTCACAAACGTTTGGCAGATATGCCAGATGTTCAGTCTTTTTGTCAGGCTCTATCTAGAATTAAGCCTGAATTTAGACCTATTACTCCTCCTTGGAGTTTGAATTTAGTTCTCAGAGTTCTTCAAGGGGTTCCGCTTGAACCCATGCATTCCATAGATATTAAATTTTTATCTTGGAAAGTTCTGTTTTTAGTTGCTATTTCTTCTGCTCGAAGAGTTTCTGATCTTTCAGCGTTACAGTGTGATTCACCTTATCTTATCTTTCATGCTGATAAGGTGGTTTTACTTACCAAACCTGGATTTCTTCCTAAGGTTGTTTCAAATAAGAATATTAATCAGGAAATTGTTGTTCCTTCCTTATGTCCTAATCCTTCTTCTAAGAAGGAGCGTCTGTTACATAACCTGGACGTGGTCCGTGCCTTAAAGTTTTACTTACAGGCAACTAAGGATTTCCGTCAATCATCTTCATTGTTCATTGTTTATTCGGGAAAGCGTAGGGGTCAGAAAGCTACGGCTACCTCTCTTTCTTTTTCGCTGAGGAGTATCATCCGCCTGGCATATGAGACTGCTGGACAGAATTACGGCTCATTCTACTAGGGCTGTGGCTTCCTCATGGGCTTTTAAAAACGATGCATCTGTGGAACAGATTTGTAAGGCTGCGACTTGGTCGTCTCTTCATACTTTTTCCAAATTTTACAAATTTGGTACTTTTGCTTCTTCTGAGGCTGTTTTTGGGAGAAAAGTTCTTCAAGCAGTGGTGCCTTCAGTTTAGGTCTCTGTCTTGTCCCTCCCTTTCATCCGTGTCCTGTAGCTTTGGTATTGTATCCCACAAGTAAGGATAAATCTGTGGACTCGTCGTATCTTGTAGAAGAAAAGGAAATTTATTCTTACCTGATAAATTGATTTCTTCTACGATACGACGAGTCCACGTCCCTCCCTGTCATTTTAAGACAGATTATATTTTATTTTATTTTTCCAACTTCAGTCACTTCTGCACCTTTTAGCTTTTCTTTTCTCTTCCTAAAACCTTTGGTCGAATGGCTGGAGGTGAAGGGGAGGAGCTATATATACAGCTCTGCTGTGGTGCTCTTTGCCACTTCCTGTTAGCAGAAGGATAATATGCAAAACAGAATGAGAAGCAGTCTGCCAGGAATGAACAGCAGCATCAATAGCTTGTTCTATGGCCTGGTTGCCACCTGGCAGTAGCTTCTTTCTGCCCAATTGTGCTTTTCACAGAGGAAAACTTTCCTGTAGTATATCAGTCTGATCCCGCCGACATGGTCAGTCCAGCCCCGAAATACCAGGCAATTCTCCTCTGAACAAGGAACATGACAACCCCAGACGATCGTTTCGGCCTCCTTTGGGCCTCGTCAGTGAGGTGCAGCCATATCCCTCTAAGCACATTGGGCAAGGAGTCCACGTCTGGTTTCCCCCATCACCCTAAGGGAGACTATCCCCAGGGTCATATTTATATATGTAAAACAGAATGAGAAGCAGTCTGCCAGGAACGAACAGCAGCATCAATAGCTTGTTCTATGGCCTGGTTGCCACCTGGCAGTAGCTTCTTTCTGCCCAATTGTGCTTTTCACAGAGGAAAACTTTCCTGTAGTATATCAGTCTGATCCCGCCCACATGGTAAGTCCAGCCCCGAAATACCAGGCAATTCTCCTCTGAACAAGGAACATGACAACCCCAGACAATCGTTTCGGCCTCCTTTGGTTCTCGTCAGTGAGGTGCAGCCATATCCCTCTAAGCACATTGGGCAAGGAGTCCACGTCTGGTTTCCCCCATCACCCTTAGGGAGACTATCCCCAGGGTCATATTTATATATGCAAAACAGAATGAGAAGCAGTCTGCCAGGAACGAAAAGCAGCATCAATAGCTTGTTCTATGGCCTGGTTGCCACCTGGCAGTAGCTTCTTTCTGCCCAATTGTACTTTTCACAGAGGAAAACTTTCCTGTAGTATATCAGTCTGATCCCGCTGACATGGTCAGTCCAGCCCCGAAATACCAGGCAATTCTCCTCTGAACAAGAAACATGACAACCCCAGACGATCGTTTCGGCCTCCTTTGGGCCTCGTCAGTGAGGTGCAGCCATATCCCTCTAAGCACATTGGGCAAGGAGTCCACGTCTGGTTTCCCCCATCACCCTTAGGGAGACTATCCCCAGGGTCATATATATATATGCAAAACAGAATGAGAAGCAGTCTGCCAGGAACGAACAGCAGCATCAATAGCTTGTTCTATGGCCTGGTTGCCACCTGGCAGTAGCTTCTTTCTGCCCAATTGTGCTTTTCACAGAGGAAAACTTTCCTGTAGTATATCAGTCTGATCCTGCCGACATGGTCAGTCCAGCCCCGAAATACCAGGCAATTCTCCTCTGAACAAGGAACATGACAACCCCAGAAGATCGTTTCGGCCTCCTTTGGGCCTCGTCAGTGAGGTGCAGCCATATCCCTCTAAGCACATTGGGCAAGGAGTCCACGTCTGGTTTCCCCCATCACCCTTAGGGAGACTATCCCCAGGGTCATATTTATATATGCAAAACAGAATGAGAAGCAGTCTGCCAGGAACGAACAGCAGCATCAATAGCTTGTTCTATGGCCTGGTTGCCACCTGGCAGTAGCTTCTTTCTGCCCAATTGTGCTTTTCACAGAGGAAAACTTTCCTGTGGTATATCAGTCTGATCCCGCCGACATGGTCAGTCCAGCCCCGAAATACCAGGCAATTCTCCTCTGAACAAGGAACATGACAACCCCAGACAATTGTTTCGGCCTCCTTTGGGCCTCGTCAGTGAGGTGCAGCCATATCCCTCTAAGAACATTGGGCAAGGAGTCCACGTCTGGTTTCCCCCATCACCCTTAGGGAGACTATCCCCAGGGTCATATTTATATATGCAAAACAGAATGAGAAGCAGTCTGCCAGGAACGAACAGCAGCATCAATAGCTTGTTCTATGGCCTGGTTGCCACCTGGCAGTAGCTTCTTTCTGCCCAATTGTGCTTTTCACAGAGGAAAACTTTCCTGTAGTATATCAGTCTGATCCCGCCGACATGGTCAGTCCAGCCCCGAAATACCAGGCAATTCTCCTCTGAACAAGGAACATGACAACCCCAGACGATCGTTTCGGCCTCCTTTGGGCCTCGTCAGTGAGGTGCAGCCATATCCCTCTAAGCACATTGGGAAAGGAGTCCACGTCTGGTTTCCCCCATCACCCTTAGGGAGACTATCCCCAGGGTCATATTTATATATGCAAAACAGAATGAGAAGCAGTCTGCCAGGAACGAACAGCAGCATCAATAGCTTGTTCTATGGCCTGGTTGCCACCTGGCAGTAGCTTCTTTCTGACCAATTGTGCTTTTCACAGAGGAAAACTTTCCTGTAGTATATCAGTCTGATCCCGCCGACATGGTCAGTCCAGCCCCGAAATACCAGGCAATTCTCCTCTGAACAAGGAACATGACAACCCCAGACGATCGTTTCGGCCTCCTTTGGGCCTCATCAGTGAGGTGCAGCCATATCCCTCTAAGCACATTGGGCAAGGAGTCCACGTCCGGTTTCCCCCATCACCCTTAGGGAGACTATCCCCTGGGTCATATTTATATATGCAAAACAGAATGAGAAGCAGTCTGCCAGGAACGAACAGCAGCATCAATAGCTTGTTCTATGGCCTGGTTGCCACCTGCTTAGAGGGATATGGCTGCACCTCACTGATGAGGCCCAAAGGAGGCCGAAACAATCGTCTGGGGTTGTCATGTTCATTGTTCAGAGGAGAATTGCCTGGTATTTCGGGGCTGGACTGACCATGTCGGCAGGATCAGACTGATATACTACAGGAAAGTTTTCCTCTGTGAAAAGCACAATTGGGCAGAAAGAAGCTACTACCAGGTGGCAACCGGGCCGTAGAACAAGCTATTGATGCTGCTGTTCGTTCCTGGCAGACTGCTTCTCATTCTGTTTTGCATATGTAAATATGACCCTGGGGATAGTCTCCCTAAGGGTGATGGGGGAAACCAGACGTGGACTCCTTGCCCAATGTGCTTAGAGGGATATGGCTGCACCTCACTGACGAGGCCCAAAGGAGGCCGAAACGATCGTCTGGGGTTGTCATGTTCATTATTCAGAGGAGAATTGCCTGGTATTTCGGGGCTGGACTGACCATGTCGGCGGGATCAGACTGATATACTACAGGAAAGTTTTCCTCTGTGAAAAGCACAATTGGGCAGAAAGAAGCTACTACCAGGTGGAAACCGGGCCATAGAACAAGCTATTGATGCTGCTGTTCGTTCCTGGCAGACTGCTTCTCATTCTGTTTTGCATATGTAAATATGACCCTGGGGATAGTCTCCCTAAGGGTGATGGGGGAAACCAGACGTGGACTCCTTGCCCAATGTGCTTAGAGGGATATGGCTGCACCTCACTGACGAGGCCCAAAGGAGGCCGAAACGATCGTCTGGGGTTGTCATGTTCATTGTTCAGAGGAGAATTGCCTGGTATTTCGGGGCTGGACTGACCATGTCGGCGGGATCAGACTGATATACTACAGGAAAGTTTTCCTCTGTGAAAAGCACAATTGGGCAGAAAGAAGCTACTACCAGGTGGCAACCAGGCCATAGAACAAGCTATTGATGCTGCTGTTCGTTCCTGGCAGACTGCTTCTCATTCTGTTTTGCATATGTAAATATGACCCTGGGGATAGTCTCTCTAAGGGTGATGGGGGAAACCAGACGTGGACTCCTTGCCCAATGTGCTTAGAGGGATATGGCTGCACCTCACTGACGAGGCCCAAAGGAGGCCAAAACGATCGTCTGGGGTTGTCATGTTCATTGTTCAGAGGAGAATTGCCTGGTATTTCGGGGCTGGACTCACCATGTCGGCGGGATCAGACTGATATACTACAGGAAAGTTTTCCTCTGTGAAAAGCACAATTTGGCAGAAAGAAGCTACTACCAGGTGGCAACCGGGCCATAGAACAAGCTATTGATGCTGCTGTTCGTTCCTGGCAGACTGCTTCTCATTCTGTTTTGCAGAAGGATAATATCCCACAAGTAAGGATGAATCCGTGGACTCGTCGTATCATAGAAGAAATCAATTTATCAGGTAAGAATAAATTTCCTTTTTTTCACCTTTAATTCCGATTGGCTGATAGAATTGTTAGGTTTTTTTAAGGCTTTATTTGGTGGGTTTTATTTTTAGATTAGGGATTTTGGGCACCGAAAAAGAGCTAATTGCCCTTTTAAGGGCAATGCCCATCCAAATGCCCTTTTCAGGGCAATGGGGAGCTTAGGTTTTTTAGTTAGGATTTTATTTTGGGGGTTGGTTGTGTGGGTGGTGGGTTTTACTGTTGGGGGGTTATTTATATATATTTTTTTTACAGGTAAAAGAGCTGATTTCTTTGGGGCAATGCCCCGCAAAAAGCCCTTTTAAGGGCTATTGGTAGTTTATTGTAGGCTATGGGTTTTTTATTTTGGGGGGAATTTTTTATTTTGATAGGGCTATTAGATTAGGTGTAATTAGTTTAAATATTTGATAATTTCTTTTTTTATTTTGTGTAATTTAGTGTTTGTTATTTTTTGTAATTTAGTTAATTGTATTTAATTAATGTAATTTATTTAATTGTAGTGTAAGGTTAGGTGTTAGTGTAAGACAGGTTAGGTTTTATTTTACAGGTAAATTTGTATTTATTGTAGCTAGGTAGCTAGTAAATAGTTAATAACTTTTTAGTAACTAGTCTACCTAGTTAAAATAAATACAAACTTGCCTGTGAAATTTTTTTAAAACCTAAGCAACTATTAGTTATATTGTAGCAAGCTTAGGGTTTATTTCATATGTAAGTATTTAGTTTTAAATAGATATTATTTAGTTAATGATAGGAATTGTTTATTAGATTTATTTTAATTATATTAAAGTAGGGGGTGTTAGGGTTAGACTTAGGGTTAGGTTTAGGGTTTATAACTTTAGTATAGTGGCGGCGATGTTAGGAGCGGCAGATTAGGGGTTAATAAATGTAGATAGGTGGCGGCGATGTTAGGGGCGGCAGATTAGCGGTTAATAAATGTAGGTAGGTGGCGGCGATGTTAGGGGCGGCAGATTAGGGGTTAATAAATGTAGGTAGGTGGCGGCGACGTTGGGGGTGGCAGATTAGGGGTTAATAAGTGTACTGTAGGTGGCGGCGATGTCAGGCGACAGATTAGGGGTTAATAAGTGTAATGTAGTTGGTGGCGATGTTGGGGGCGGCAGATTAGGGGTTAATAAGTGTAATGTAGTTGGCGATGTCGGGGGGCGGAAGATTAGGGGTTAATAAGTATGACGTAGGTGTTGGCGATGTCGGGGGCGGGAGATTAGGGGTTAATAAGTGTAATGTAGGTTTTGGCGATGTCGGGGCGGCAGATTAGGGGTTAATAAGTGTAATGTAGGTGTCGGCGATGTCGGGGCGGCAGATTAGGGGTTAATAAATGTAATGTAGGTGGCGGCGATGTCAGGGTGGCAGATTAGGGGTTAATAAGTGTAATGTAGGTGTGGGCGATGTCGGGGACGGCAGATTAGGGGTTAATAAGTGTAATGTAGGTGTCGGCAATGTCGGGGGCGGCAGATTAGGGGTGTTTAGACTCGGGGTTTATGTTAGGGTGTTAGGTGTAAACATAACTTTTTCTTTCCCCATAGGAATCAATGGGGCTGCGTTACGGAGCTTTACGCTCCTTTATTGCAGGTGTTAGACTTTTTTTCAGCTGGCTCTCCCCATTGATGTCTATGGGGAAATCGTGCACAAGCACGTAAAACCAGCTCACCGCGGCACTGGTATTGGAGTGCGGTATGGAGCTCAATTTTGCTCAACGCTCACATATTGCCTGCTAATGCCGGGTTTATGCAAACCTGTAATACCAGCGCTATAGGGAGGTGAGTGGTGACAATAACTTGCAAGTTAGCACCGAGCAGCTCTTACCGCAAAACTCGTAATCTAGCCGATTATTTTGTCAAAACTATACACCTAATTCTAATATCTCCAAAAGAATTTATGGACCTAGTATCTGAATGTTTTGTAGCTTGTCGTCAAACGTCTGGTAATGAACATAACTGTTCTCTGGGTCTATTATGTCATTCATAGAACCTCACTAAGGATACAATTAATATTGAATAAGCTAAAATTAACTAGGCTCTTTCTTGAGAATAATTGTGTGATATAGTGAGCGCTGGGAAGCTTAAAAGGACTGTGAGGTATGGATATGTTAAAAATGGAATGTATTTATTACAGTTAATATACAATGAAAATACAATATAATACATACAAATTAAAAAGCTTCTAAAATTCTTCCTAAAATCTCTATGGATCCATGAGATATAAGTCTTAAGGATATAGTGTTACCTATATCTGTGGTGTTGGAACAAATATTACGTTAGCTCCGACAACAGTCTAAGACCATAGTATTATGGTCTATAAAGTGCAGTTTAAGCACAGATATTTACAAACAGCAGATGTGATGTAAATGGCCAAAATTGGCGTAGTACAATGTCAATAATACAGATGTCAACAATACAGATGCAGTATAAAAGTATAAGTGATAGAAATACAATATAAATAAAAGTATAGGAGAAATCCAATTGTGTAAAAATGGAAATAAAATTTGTTGAAAAAATGAAGAAATTTATGTCTCTCAAATAGTTTCTTAAAAAATGTCTCTTTGGAAAATCACAGTGTTCCAAAAAAAAATAAAAAATAAATAAATAAAAAATATATATATATATATATATCTTTCTTGAGAATAGTTTGAAGAGAAAATACTTCAAAGTTACATAGGGAAATTCTGGAAATGGACCAATGAACAGACTCGGGGAGCTAATAAACCAACTTAAACCTAGAAACAATAGGCTTACTTACTTGAATAACAAAAGCAAACTCAAATTGCAGCAGCATTGTTGCACTTAGGATACTTTAGAAACCTGTGGCTGTGCCTACACTCTGGTGGGAATGTGTCTTTTGCTGCAGCAAAAGGATAAAATGAATTGATATGTGCCAGGGTTCTCATCTTGTCTTTTACAGTCAACCTTTGCATGCCACAAGCTACTGTAAACACACATTCTTAAGAAAACATTGGGCACACTTCTCACATTACTTTTCTTGTACTCAACATCATTCTTTACCACTACAGCTCTGGAACTATAAACCTGGTCTAACATACCCAGCAGGTGTAAACACACTAACCTCCTTAACTCCTAATATTTTTAGTTTTTCTATCACTTTACTTGATAAATGCCATCTACATTCTACATATCCCTGGCTTTTCTGCCAAGTGCACTGTTCACCAATGGCTCATGCCTTGAGGTAATATGGAGTCAGGGCCAACAGGTATGTACTAAGCAAGGTTTTTTCTGGTACCTTGAGCTATGCCATCATAATTACAAGGTGCAGCAAATGTTACAGAGCAGGCTTAACAGCAGTGTAAACCAAACATGGGAGAGAATAAACTGTGACAATTAAACACTAAGGCAAAGAAACAGAGAGAAAAGAAAGGCAATAGAAGACACAGGTTTGGGAGAAGTGGGCAAAATAACAAAACCTAAGGTAGGTTAATCTTGGAACCACATCAAATGCACTGCTGGCCATCTGACCGTGCTGCAGCTGAAGAAAAAGAGAAATCAGCTAACAGTACGAGTCCATAC
Organism: Bombina bombina; assembly: GCF_027579735.1. NCBI lineage: Eukaryota > Metazoa > Chordata > Amphibia > Anura > Bombinatoridae > Bombina > Bombina bombina. Next base: position 1,276,237,136 of record NC_069499.1, read on the forward strand.
AACAATTTGCAACCCTTAAAGGGATACTAAACCCACATTTTTACTTTCATGATTTGGCTAGAGCATGCAATTTTAAGCAACTTTCTAATTTACTCCTATTATCAATTTTTCTTCGTTCTATTGGTATCTTTATTTGAGCTTTGGAGCTGGCCCATTTTTGGTTCAGCACCCTGGATAGCGCTTGATGATTGGTGGCTACATTTGGGTTTAGTATCCCTTTAAGCTGACTTCTAAGTAGCATGCATTGAATATAAAAAAATATATAATGGATATGGATGGAAAAGCAGCAATGAAACATGTTCAAGCTTAAAGTTACAAGGTTTAAGTTGATTTTGAAATAGAAAAGGCATGTTGGTCTACAACTGATGCTTATGTTTATTGGCTGATAAGGAAATCTGCATCAGCCCTGTTGGTGGATGAGGGCATACCTCCACCTCTAAACATATTTTATTCATAGCATTTTTAAATAACAAAAGTTATGCTTACCTGATAAATTTCTTTCTTTCCGGGCATGGAGAGTCCACATATTCATTCCAATTACTAGTGAGATATTCAACTCCTGGCCAGCAGGAGAAGAGCACCCCTGCAGAGCTGTTAAGTGTCACTTCCCTTACCCATAATCCTCAGTGATTTGGCTGAAGGAAAATGGAAAAAGAAGATAACACAAGGGTATAGAGGTACCTAAGATTTATACCAAAAATTTGCCATCTTAAATGTAAATAAGGGCGGGTCGTGGACTCTCCATGCCCAGAAAGAAAGAAATTTATCAGGTAAGCATAAATTTTGTTTTCTTTCCTAAGGCATGGAAAGTACACAAATTCATTCCAATTACTAGTGGGAACCAATACCCAAGCTAGAGGACACAGAATGAAAGGGAGGGAGAACAAGACAGGCAGACCTAAACAGAAGGCACCACCGCTTGAAGAACTTTTCTCCCAAAGTATAGCAAGTCTCTCCTTGATAAGTATAGCAAGTCTCTCCTTGATGAAAGAAACAAACCTTAAGGCAGTCTTAGTATATATTGTATCGATGTCCTGGATACTATTATAATTCTTTACTCACTATGGCTGTAATCGGAATGATCCCTTAGTCTTCATCACAGAGTTTAATCACGTAACCGGTTTCAACCAATCATAGGTTCAATGTATTATTATTCTTTATTTATAAAGCACCAACAGATTCCGCAGCACCGCCCATGGGTACAAGGATAACAGTACAATGGAGAAACAATAAGATAAGACAACATTTTGCAGACAAATACAGGGGGAATTGAGGGCCCTATTCCCGTGGGAACTTACAATCTAGATGGGTAGGAGGATGGGAAACAGGAGGTGGGGACTGCAAAGGTGAGAATGATATTAGTGAGGAGATAGAGGGCAACTGTTAGTTAATTGAAGTTAGTGTGTTATTAAGTCGGGTGATAAGCTTCCCTGAACAGAAAGGTCTTTAGGGAACGTTTAAAGGAGGAGAGGTTAGGGGCAAGTCTGTCAGCTCGAGGAAGTGCGTTCCAGAGGGTTGGTGCTGCACGAGAGAAGTCCTGTAGTCTAGCATGAGAGGAGGTGATGGTAGAGGACGCAAGAAGCAGGTCATTGTTGGATCTTAAGGGGCGGGTAGTAGTATATTTGTTGATGAGTGAGGACAGGTAGGGTGGGGCAGCATTGGTGAGGGCTTTGTAGGTCACGGTGAGAATTTTGAATTTAACTCTGTTGTGAGTAGGGAGCCAGTGAAGGGACTCACAGAAAGGTGCAGCAGAAACAGAGCGTTGAGAGAGGGGAATTAGCCTGGCAGATGCATTTAGGATGGATTGGAGGGGAGAGAGACAGGAGAGAGGGAGGCCAGTTAGTAAGTTGTTACAGTAGTCAAGTCGGGAAATTACCAGGGAGTGGATTAGCTGTTTAGTAGTTTCAGCACTCAGATGTATCCGCCAATGGGCTGGATGTGTGTAGATTCAAATATCAAGTCTAGACACCTTGTATTGGTAAACACATATGAACAAACTATAGTATTAATGCCAAAAAACCATTGCAGTGTCTCTAATCTTGCTAGTAGCAAGTCACTCAGATATATACTACAGTGATAACTTGTAAGTGTATACACAAGTTATATATAGTGACCCAGAGACTTAGAACACTTGCAGGGATTAGTGACTAATGATAGTATACGTTCTTTTAGAACATTTAGAGACATGCGTAGAATCTGCTGAAGGAACCAAAAACTGTGTGTTAAATACACAGAACATAACACAGACCGCTTTAAGGATACAGAGGTTTTTTTGGACTGACGAGTTATCACTGTAGTATATATCTGAGCGACTTGCTACTAGCAAGATTAGAGACACTGAAAGGGTTTTTTGGCATTAATACAATAGTTTGTTCATATGTGTTTACCAATACAAGGTGAGATTTGAATCAACACACATCCAGCCCATTGGCGGATACATCAAACCTATAATTGGTTGAAACCAGTCACGTGATTAAACTCTGTGACGAAGATTAAGGGATCATTCCGATTACAGCCACAGTGAGTAAAGGATTATAATAGTATCCAGGACATCGATACAATATATACTAAGACTGCCTTAAGGTTTGTTTCTTTCATCAAGAAGAGACTTGTTATACTTATCAAAGAGAGACTTTTTAAAAATACCACAGATAAAATTATCCACTGATATTATACACCGATTTTATTGTATATTTTATACTGGCATATTGTACAACTAATACGTTTGAAACGGATGCATCTGATTTTATTATATGTTTCATTGTGTTATTTAAGGGACAGTCAACCCAAAATTTCAAAAAAGGTAATTCCTATAAACTTTCTAATGATTATTCATTTGAACTATAGCCCAATTTATACGCCTAAAGCGTTTCTAAGTTTTAGTACTTACTTTTGTCCACCTGCCCCCTCCCATATTTTGTCACCAGTATCTTCATTGCTGTGCAGCTCTAACAGGTAATTTTCGCCCGTACACACTCCCGGGTTTTGTGCATGCGCAGTGTGTCGCTAATGCTGTCCAGGAAAATGAGAAGGGATTTAGAATTCCTATTTCAAACCTCCCCCTACAGCGTTAGCGCAAAACCCGGGAGTGTGTACGGGCGGAAATTACCTGTTAGAGCTGCACAACCATGAAGATACTGGTGACGAAATATGAGAGGGGGCAGACGGACATTTTAAACAGCCAGACAAAACAAAAGTAAGTACTAAAACTTATAAATGCTTTAGGCATATAAATTGGGCTATAGTTCAAATGGATAATTGTTAGAGAGTTTATAGGAATTGCCTATTTGAAATTTTGGGTTGACTGTCCCTTTAAACATTTTTTATTCAATAAGGGAAATTAATAGCTTCTGTTAACGCCATCTTCATTTGTTAACATTGTTCAATATCCAAGCAGCCAGCTTCAGAGAATCTAGATTTGAGTGGAGGAAGGGACCCTTAAGTAGAAGGTCCTTCCTCAGATGCAACCTCCAAAGGGGAAGAGATGACATCTTCACCAGATCCGCGAACCAGATCCTGCGAGGCCAGGCTGGAGCTATTTGAATCACAGACACCCTCTCCTGCTTGATACAAGCAATGACTCGAGGAAGGAGAGCAAACGGGGAGGAATAGGTACGCCAGACTGAAGTTCCAAGGCACTGCCAGAGCATCTATCAGAGTGGCTTGTGGATCTCTTGATCTTGAACCGTACTTTGGAAGCTTGGAGTTTAGACATGATGCCATCAGATCCAACTCTGGAACCCCCCACCTGAGAGTTATCATTGTGAAAATCTCGGTGGAGAGCCCACTCCCTGTGATGAAAAGTCTGCCTGCTCAGAAAATCTGCTTCCCAGTTGTCCACCCCTGGGATGTGGATTGCAGAGAGGAGGCATTTGTGAGACTCTGCCCACTGGAGAATGCTAGTCACCTCCTTCATTGCTAAGGATCTCCGAATTCCTCCCTGGTGATTGATATATGCCACTGAGGTGATATTGTCCGATTGAAATCTGATAAACCAGACTAAAGCTAGGTGAGGCAAGGCTATCATGGCATTGTATATTGATCTTAACTCTAGGATGTTTATAGGAAGAGAAGACTCCTCTCGAGTCCAAAGACACCGAGCCTTTAGAGAACCCCAAACTGCTCCCCAGCCTGAAAGGCTGGTGTCCGAGGTCACAACCACCCAGGATGGTCTCAGGAAGCATGTACCCTGAGACAGATGGTCCTGAGAAATCCACCAAAATAGAGAGTCTCTTGATAGGGGATCCAATGCTATCCTCTGCGATAGGTCCGAGTGGTCTCTGTTCCATTGTCTGAGCATGCATAACTGCAGTGGTCTCAGATGGAACTGAGCAAATGGAATGATGTCCATGGAAGCAACCATCAGACCGATTACTTCCATAAACTGAGCCACAGAGGACTGAAGTGAAAGGCAAGAAGCCAGAAGTTTGGATTTTCTGAACTTTGTCAGAAAAAGCTTCATGGACAGAGAGTCTATAATCGTTCCTAAGAAACATACCCGGGTCTGGCACTAGGGAACTCTTTTCCAGATTTACTTTCCACCCGTGGGAACAAAGAATAGACAACAAGATCTCTGTATGAGATTTTGCTAATTGAAAAGATTGTGCTTGAACCAAGATGTCGTCCAGATAAGATGCCACCGCTATCCCTTGAGATCTGACCACAGCCAAAAAGGGCCCCTAGGAGGCGTGGCAAGGCCAAAGGGAAGAGCAACAAACTGGAAATGTTTGTCCAGAATGGAAAACCGAAGGAATTGTTGATGTTCCCTGTGAATGGGAACATGCAGATACGCATCCTTCAGATCTATGGTAGTCATAAACTGACCTTTCTGTACCAAGGGTAGAATGGAACAAAAAGTTTCCATTTTGAAGGACTGAACCTTTAGGAATTTGTTGAGACACTTTAGGTCTAGAATAGGATGAAAAGTTCCCTCTTTTTTGGGAACCACAAAAAGATTTGAATAGAATCCTTGACCCTATTTCTCTACGGGTACTGGAACAATCACTCCCAGGGAAGATAGGTCCTTTACGCAGTTTAAGAAGACCACTATCTTTACTTTAATATAAATACAGAGGATAACTAGATAACATTTAAAACTGTTAAATAAATATACCTATCAACATATAGAATATGGTTATAAAAATAGATATAAAAAATCCAAGCCAATATGGCTAAATATAAATGTGTTAAGAGAAATTAGGAAAAAACGTAGGGCATTTAAATTATTCAAAGAAAATAGTACATACTCAACATACCAAATTTATAAGGAATGTAACAAAGCATGCAAAAAGGCAATCAAATTAGCCAAAACTGAAAATTAAAGATTAATTGCAAAGGATTCTAGTCTAACCCTAAAAGGTTCTTTAAGTACATAAATAGCAAAAAATCTAAGAAGGACAATATAGGTACATTAAAATGCATGGATGGTAGCATGATTAACAGTGACAGGGAGAAGGTTGAGGTACTAAACCAGTTATTTTCTTCAGTATTCACAAGAGAGGAAAGAATGAAGGATACTTTGGAACAAACTAGAACATGCCAGCCCATACTATTAACTGGATTATGTCTAGAGGATATCAGAAAAAAAACTGGATAATATTAAGGTAAATAAAACTCCAGCCCCAGATGGAATACACCCAAGGGTGTTACGGGAAGTTAGCACTGTCATAGACAAACCTCTACTCATTCATTATCCTCAGGCATAGTACCCTATGATTGGTGTAAAACTGATGTGGTGCCACTCTTCAAAAAGGGAAGCTGGGATGATCCTGGAAGCTATAGACCAGTTAGTCTGACATCAATTGTGGGGAAGATATTTTAAGGGATTATAAGGGATTATATTGATGAGCATATTCATGTAAACAAGATAATCAGCATGGTTTTATGAGAAATAGATCATGTCAAACTAATCTAATTAGATTCTATGAGGAAGTAAGTAAAAATATAGATACAGGGGAATCAGTTGATGTGATATACTTATATTTTGCAACAGCGTTTGATACAGCGCACAAAATTAAGGGACTGGGAATAGATAAAAATGTTAGCTCATGGATAAATAACTGGATAAAAGATAGGGAGCAACAAATAGTAGTGAATGGATCATACTCAGATTGGACAAAGGTAATCAAAGGAGTCCCCCAGGGATCAGCACTGGGCCCTGTTCTTTTTAATATTTTTATTAATGACTTGGAGCCAGGATTAAATAGTGACATATCTATTTTTGCAGATGATACTAAGTTAAGTTAGGTCATTAGGTCAGATCAGGATGAACTTTCGTTACAAAGGGATCTGCAAAAATTAGAAGTATGGGCAGGTAAATGGAAAATGAGATTTAATACGGGAAAATGCAAGGTTCTACATTTTGGAAGTAAAAATATGCAGGCAATGTATTATTTAAATGGGGCAAGACTTAGCCAAACAGAGGAGGAAAGGGATTTGGGAGCAGTAATAGATAACAAGCTAAAGATGGGTGAACAATGCAGGGCAGCGACTTCAAAAGCTAATAGGATACTAGCATGTATTAAAAGAGGCATTGATTCAAGGGAGGAAAGCATAATTCTGCCACTATATAAATCCCTGGTAAGACCTCACCTTGACACAAAGAGTGTGGGGAGCGCCCCAAAGAGAGGCTATCCGTTTGTGGCTAGTTTAATTCGTTAAATTTTATTCTCTATTTTAAAAGTGGCATATAAAAATTAATTGCACATAAAAAATGTTTGTTATAAATCTATTCGATTATATACAAGACACCGGTGTCCTATCCTACACAATTAAAATACAATAACATATATCATATAATAAAAGTTCAAAGGTTCAAAAATAAGAGCTCATACATAAATCTTCATTGATACTAAGATTTGATAAACTAGTTAAGTGTATGTAGATATACATAAATTTGATAGCAGTGTTGTAATAACAGTTTACATATAATAATAATAGCTGAGTAAGGTTGCTATACTCTCTTGCAACATTCAGCACAATTGTTCTACTTAGCAATTTTGTATCATCTGTAGAGTTCCGGTAAGGCACTTAGTACAAAAGTAAATGTGGCGTTAGTGTTCGTTGTTATACTTGTTCACCGTTAGGTTTACAAGGAAAAAGTACCTTATTCCTTCACAGGCAGCTCCGATGATTTCACAAGTGTCCGTGCTGCCCGCAGTCAAATAACGTGTCACGGAAGAAAGATAAAGATGCCGCTCGTCAGCGGTTAGAAGTCTCCGGTTTGCTTTACTTGTTAGAGTCCAGTTTAGCCAATAGGATGGTGCGCGCACTTATTCAAATTCTTTTCAACTCCTATCGCCCCAGCAGTTATGTCAGACGGAACTGGATTCTCCGGTTTCCCACTCTGACACTGATGTTGCGGTTATGGGAGTCAGGCTGTGTTATCTTTCGCTGGGTCTTCACCTGTTATAATAAAAAACAGGACTTGCAAACAATACCAGTATTAGGCTTCCTCTCTCTCGTGGAGCTGTGGATTGGATCAACGCGTGTCGGCTCTTACCTGAGCCTTTGTCAAGATACTAGTCTCCTCAGCTCCTCCTCTCTTTAAAGGCTGCAGAACCATTAAGGGCATTCAGGTGATTACAGACAATACAAAACTTAACCCTTTGTCATACACTTCATATCTCATTATACTATGTGTATATCCTTAAGGATAGATTCTATATGTTCTTATTCGTTTAACACTTTTATATTCAAATCTGCACTTCATTTTTTAAATAACATTCCTATATATAAAATGAAATAACAATGTTGGCAATACTAGATAATAAATTGATACTAGAAATATTTAGAAAAATTAATTTCATAAGACTTATCAAAAATACATTAAATCTAAATGATTTTTGGGACACTTCATAATTAGTATTACAGTGTTAAAAGACATTATCCTAAACACGTATTCATATTAATTAAAACGTATTCATATTAATAAAAAAATTATTAAAATTCATATTCATCTTGTGTCAGATGATATTTCATTTTAGTCATGAGATTAAAATAGTTTGTAAAATTCATAATAATAACAGATCTAACAAAAAAAATAAGAAAAAAAAAAAATGTAGAAGGTCTGATATATAAAACTTTTGAAATAGACATTGATATATAGTATAGCCCAGGTTGCCCATTATCTATATATAGGTCCTCCATATTTAAAATTAAACTAGGGATATAAAATAATTATTACTAAATAGAGGTTTTCTTATTTGCTCTTCAGATGATTCTTCTATTTGGCGTATTTTACCTTATATTAAATGGTTTAAATCAAGTTCACTATTCAATCCTACCGGGGATAATGATCCAAAATTATAAATTAGTTCAGCTTCTTGGCGTAATAACTTTTTCTCCATATCCCCCCTTCTGCCATCTTGTAATACCTTCTTAATCCCCCAATATTTCATACTGTTAATATTACCTTGATGTACATCTGTAAAATGTCTGTAAAGTACAGTGTCCTGTCTCTTGTGTTCAATACATAATAAGTGTTCCCTAATACGGTCTTTCAATTTCCTACATGTTTGACCTACATGTTTGACCTAGATAGATTAGATCACATTTAATCATGTATATCACATTCATATCTGTGCATCGTATAATGCCATTTGTTTTAAACAATTTTCCTGTTTTTGGGGACTTAATTTCTTTTAATTTATTGCTGTGCTTACAGGATTTACAAAAATGGCACGGGAAAAAACCCTCTATTTTCTTTCCTTCTAGATCTTTAAAGCCCTGATCACACATTGAGTTATTTTTCTTTTTGTATTCGCTTGGGGCCAGTATTGTTTTAAGATTCTGTGCTCTTTTGTAAATGAATCTAGGTTTTTTATTAAGATTTGTACCTAATAAGGGATCCTTTAGGAGTAGATGCCAATGTCTATTTACTATTTTTTCAAAATATTTATACTGTGATGTGTAGGTTGTAATCAGTGGTATAGCCATATCTTTATTGACCGAATTTTCTCCTTTTTTATATTTCTTTTTAAGTAGTACTTTCCTGTCCACATCCTTAATCACTGTGGCCAATTATTCAACCTTATTCTTATCATACCCTTTCTGTTTGAATCTATCTACCAGAATTTCCGATTGTCTCTCATATTCTACTAGTTCAGTGCAATTTATTCTGATCCTTAAGAGCTGGCCTTTCGGCATATTCTTTTTCCAGGTCTCATGGTGACAACTAGTGGAATCAACATAATTGTTGGAATCAACTTGTTTAAAATATGTTTTCGTATAGATCTGTCCATTAACTGGAGAAAAAGTTATTACGCCAAGAAGCTGAACTAATTTATAATTTTGGATCATTATCCCCGGTAGGATTGAATAGTGAACTTGATTTAAACCATTTAATATAAGGTAAAATATGCCAAATAGAAGAATCATCTGAAGAGCAAATAAGAAAACCTCTATTTAGTAATAATTCTTTTATATCCCTAGTTTAATTTTAAATATGGAGGACCTATATATAGATAATGGGCAACCTGGGCTATACTATATATCAATGTCTATTTCAAAAGTTTTATATATCAGACCTAAAGAGCACAGAATCTTAAAACAATACTGGCCCCAAGTGAATACAAAAAGAAAAATAACTCAATGTGTGATAAGGGCTTTAAAGATCTAGAAGGAAAGAAAATAGAGGGTTTTTTCCCGTGCCATTTTTGTAAATCCTGTAAGCACAGCAATAAATTAAAAGAAATTAAGTCCCCAAAAACAGGAAAATTGTTTAAAATAAATGGCATTATACGATGCACAGATATGAATGTGATATACATGATTAAATGTGATCTAATCTATCTAGGTCAAACATGTAGGTCAAACATGTAGGAAATTGAAAGACCGTATTAGGGAACACTTATTATGTATTGAACACAAGAGACAGGACACTGTACTTTACAGACATTTTACAGATGTACATCAAGGTAATATTAACAGTATGAAATATTGGGGGATTAAGAAGGTATTACAAGATGGCAGAAGGGGGGATATGGAGAAAAAGTTATTACGCCAAGAAGCTGAAATAATTTATAATTTTGGATCATTATCCCCGGTAGGATTGAATAGTGAACTTGATTTAAACCATTTAATATAAGGTAAAATACGCCAAATAGAAGAATCATCTGAAGAGCAAATAAGAAAACCTCTATTTAGTAATAATTCTTTTATATCCCTAGTTTAATTTTAAATATGGAGGACCTATATATAGATAATGGGCAACCTGGGCTATACTATATATCAATGTCTATTTCAAAAGTTTTATATATCAGACCTTCTACATTTTTTTTTTCTTTTTTTTTTTTTTGTTAGATCTGTTATTATTATGAATTTTACAAACTATTTTAATCTCATGACTAAAATGAAATATCATCTGACACAAGATGAATATGAATTTTAATAATTTTTTATTAATATGAATAGGTTTAATTAATATGAATACGTGTTTAGGATAATGTCTTTTAACACTGTAATACTAATTATGAAGTGTCCCAAAAATCATTTAGATTTAATGTATTTTTGATAAGTCTTATGAAATTAATTTTTCTAAATATTTCTAGTATCAATTTATTATCTAGTATTGCCAACATTGTTATTTCATTTTATATATAGGAATGTTATTTAAAAAATGAAGTGCAGATTTGAATATAAAAGTGTTAAACGAATAAGAACATATAGAATCCATCCTTAAGGATATACACATAGTATAATGAGATATGAAGTGTATGACAAAGTGTTAAGTTTTGTATTGTCTGTAATCACCTGAATGCCCTTAATGGTTCTGCAGCCTTTAAAGAGAGGAGGAGTTGAGGAGACTAGTATCTTGACAAAGGCTCAGGTAAGAGCCGACACGCGTTGATCCAATCCACAGCTCCACGAGAGAGAGGAAGCCTAATACTGGTATTGTTTGCAAGTCCTGTTTTTTATTATAACAGGTGAAGACCCAGCGAAAGATAACACAGCCTGACTCCCATAACCGCAACATCAGTGTCAGAGTGGGAAACCGGAGAATCCAGTTCCGTCTGACATAACTGCTGGGGCGATAGGAGTTGAAAAGAATTTGAATAAGTGCGCGCACCATCCTATTGGCTAAACTTGGACTCTAACAATTAAAGCAAACCGGAGACTTCTAACTGCTGACGAGCGGCATCTTTATCTTTCTTCCGTGACAAGTTATTTGACTGCGGGCAGCACGGACACTTGTGAAATCATCGGAGCTGCCTGTGAAGGAATAAGGTACTTTTTCCTTGTAAACCTAACGGTGAACAAGTATAACAACGAACACTAACGCCACATTTACTTTTGTACTAAGTGCCTTACCAGAACTCTACAGATGATACAAAATTGCTAAGTAGAACAATTGTGCTGAATGTTGCAAGAGAGTATAGCAACCTTACTCAGCTATTATTATTATATGTAAACTGTTATTACAACACTGCTATCAAATTTATGTATATCTACATACACTTAACTAGTTTATCAAATCTTAGTATCAATGAAGATTTATGTATGAGCTCTTATTTTTGAACCTTTGAACTTTTATTATATGATATATGTTATTGTATTTTAATTGTGTAGGATAGGACACCGGTGTCTTGTATATAATCGAATAGATTTATAACAAACATTTTTTATGTGCAATTAATTTTTATATGCCACTTTTAAAATAGAGAATAAAATTTAATGAATTCCTGTACTTTAAGTGATTTATTATCAACTAAATGATATCCCTGTATGATTGGAGTAATAATTGTTTGGCAAACTAGATAAAATTAAACTAGCCACAAACGGATGGCCTCTCTCTGGGGCGCACCCCACACTCTTTGTGTTTTGGTATACTTGCTGTTATACCTTTGGAGGGAGGTGCAACTAGTGGGTGAGCTCAAATCCGTTATATAACTAGGCTCCTGGACAATTCTTGTGATTTTTTACAATACCTCACCTTGAGTATGGAGTGCAGTTCTGGGGACCAATTGCAAAAAAAGATATTGCATAACTAGAAAATGTTCAGAGAAGGGCCACAAAGCTAATAAGGGTAATGGAGAATTTAAGCTATGTGGAGAGGCTAGCCAAACTGGGTTTGTTTTCTCTAGAAAAAAGGTGCTTGAGAGGTGACATGATTACTTTATATAAATATATTCAAGGTCCATATACAGAGATGGCAGAAGCTCTGTTTATTCCAAGAAAATTGTTTGTGACAATAGGTCACAATTTAAGGTTGGAGGAAAGGAGATTTAATCTCCTGCAATGGAAACTTTTTTTCACTGTAAGAGCAATACAATTGTGGAACTCATTACCAAAGGAGGTAGTGAATGCCAATACCATAGATACATTTTAAAATTGGATACATTTCTGGCTAGAAACAAAATTCATGGATATGATTGCTTGTATTAAATTGGTCACCTTTTAGTGGGAAAAATTTAAGCTCAACTTTTTGTAAGTATATTAGATTTGTATAGGTTGAACTCAATAGTTTTTAGTCTTTTTTTCAACCTCATCTACTATGTTACTATGTTACCTGGTTTGCAGATAACCTTGACAGGATAAATCTGCCCATGGGGAGACAAGACTTGAATCCTATTCTGTATCCCTGAGATACTACCTCCACGACCCAAGGATCTGGGACATCACGGATCCAAGCCTGCCAAAAAAGGAAAAGTCTGCCCCCCACTTGATCCAAGACTGTATGGGGGGCAGCCCCTTCATGCCAATTTAGAATCAGCAGAAGGCTTATTGGTTTGCTTCCCCTTATTCCAAGGCTGACTGGATCTCCATGAGGACCTGGATTGCTCCGGCTTGGAAGAGGAAGACTTTTGTCCTTTGAAGTTACGAAAGGAACGAAAATTTGAATTTTGATGACCCTTGGGTCTATTCTTCTTGTTCTGAGGTAGGAAAGATCCCTTTCCACCCGTAATTTTGTAAATAATCTCAGCTAGACCAGGACCAAATAAATTCTTGCCCTTATAAGGTAAAGACAGAAGTTTGGACTTGGAAGATACATCTGCAGACTAAGATTTTAACCACAGAGCCCTGCGAGCTAGAACAGCAAGGCTAGAAATCTTGGCTCCCAATCTAAGCACTTGCATGTTGGCATTACAGATACAAGTATTGGCCAGCTTAAGAGCCTTGATCCTATGCTGGATCTCCTCTATAGTAGTCACCTTAGAAATCAGGTTAGCCAAGGCATCACACCAATAAGATGCTGCCCCCGCAACTGTAGCAATACTTGCAACTGGTTGCTACTGTAATCCTTGATGAATGTACATCTTTCTTAAGTAAGCATCTAGCTTCTTACCCATGGGATCTTTAAAAGAACAACTATCCTCAATAGGAATAGTAGTTCTCTTGGCTAGAGTAGAGATAGCTCTCTCTACCTTAGGCACTTGTGTCAGAGTTAGAGATCTCACCCCCAGAAGCCACTGAGGTATCATCTTTATCAGATAACTGAGGGAGACTGACTAACGCAGCCTTTGTGGAGTCAGAACCCTTACTGATAGAAATATTTTTAGATTTCCTCTTACCAGCAGCATGAAAGACTGATAATTCTGCAGAAACTGCAGACGTTATCTACGCAGCAAAATCTCCTAGTAAATAAACACCCCCAGGAGGATGTTGAGATGAACCACAGGGCACTGCATGTGAAACTGCTAATGCTTGGGACGTCTGAGGAGAAAGCTGAGGCATGGCACTGACAACATTATCCTGATAGACAGTAGGCTCTGAGACGGTCTTTTTATCTCTAGACGTTAACATCTTATTTAGGCAAGGTATGACTTGAGCCTCCAAGCAGTACAAACATTTCTCAAAAGATATAGTATATATATGTTAGACTCAGAGTACATAATAAATATATTGGTTCCCAAAAGAAATTAAATTGATCTTAGATTTCAAAATTAAGTTCTCTGTACCTTTAAATGAATAAAACAAAGAAGGTCTAATTGCAATCTGCAGAAAATAAAAACTTTAAACTAAGCCCCAGCACTGCTATAACCTCAGCTACTGCTGAGAGCTTACTGGACCAGAAAACCAGAGTGAATCCCACTGTAGACTAAAAGAAATACGATATGGCTGCAAAGTAGAAAACAGCCACAAGCGCTCCAACGTTTAGCTGCTCCATTAGTAGAAAACCTCCACTCTCCAATCGGAAGGAAAATAGCCGAATCGGAAGTGCGGAGAGTGGTCATGTGACTGCATCAGACAGAAAAAAATTAAACTGCAACAAAATGAAAAGCGCGTGAGTTATGCTGCACTGCCGGCTAGATATAATAAAGAAATGCCCGTACAATATAAATAGACTCCTAAAAACATAATGCCCATAACTGGAGATTGTTTTCCTTAACAAATCATGGAAAATAAAAGTGCAGATTTGTGCCTCATTTTTGAAGCCCAACTGTCTATCCAGCCTCATACTGATAAGGGGATACAATTAACCCCTTAACTCCTCCATACAGTAACAGTGCCTGCAGTGCTGCCCTCCTATAAATCCCATAAAAGGATTAACATGTCTAATTTCAAATCCACTGAGGTCTAGGCCCCTAAAGTGCTGTGCTTTAAACCTAGAAGGCAAAAGCACTTACCTGTAGATCTAGCTGCATGGCAGCTTCTTAGGTGTGACAGATTCACCAAACTCTGTCAGGGACCTGTAAATAAAGAAACAACAGAGTAACCAACCCTGGTTTTCTATAGAGGGGTAGCACTGGTGATAGAAGTAAAGCAAAGACCAACTTGCCGCCTTCTAACTACTAAAAGCCACCATTACTCTTACAAAAGAGATTCACATGGACACAGCTTGACCCCAATCTTTGCTTGCAGGGAAAAGTACCAATTAAAAGATTAAATATTTTCAGACACCATCTTCACACATCCTCCCGTGATAGAGGCAAAGAGAATGACTGGGGATTATGGTTAAGGGAAGTGACACTTAACAGCTCTGCTGGAGTGCTCTTTGCCTCCTCCTGCTGGCCAGGAGTTGAATATCCCACTAGTAAAAGTAATGAAATCGTGAACTTTCCATGCCTTAGGAAAGAAATCATAATTTTGATGTAACAAAAAAAAATAAAAAAAATAAAAAAAATTAAACTAGCATTAATACATTAAGTCATGGGTGGTAAAATTCACACATTAAAAACCTACTGTATATTTGCTTTCTTACGTTATAATGACATATACAAGCATTAGCTATTATTTTTCACGTGTGATGGTATTTTCTACTTAAAAGAGGCACAGCCATTGAGGCAAAGGGGCCGATTTATCAATGTTTGGCGGACATCGCTGAATGCCGCCAGCATACGCTGTCGGCATTTAACATTGCACAATTGGCCGCTAGCAGGGGTTGTCAATCAACACGATCGTATGAGATCGGGCGGATTGATTTCCGCAGCCTCAGAGGCGGCGGACGAGTTAAGGAGCAGCGGTCTTAAAACCACTGCTTCTTAACTCCTGTTTCCGACGAGCCTGAAGGCTCGCACGGAAACAGGGGTATTTGGCCCCATTCGGGCCATGATAAATTGGCTTCAAAGTCTTCATCTATTGCTGTTTTCTTTTCGGAATTCTGAGAGTGATACCACCTTTAAAATAATTTCCCATAATACATTTGTAGAGTGTTAAATAATGTTAAAATGACTGATTGCTGATGTAAATTTTATATGGTGTGATATGCAGAAGGTGTTCCTACTTTTTTTTTTAATTGTTTTAGAAAAGTTTAATATAAAATATTTAAGATACATTATTTAGATGGAATTTAGTAGGATAAAAATGTTTATTGGAGGATACAGACCAACAATATTTTGAGTGGTAAGTTGTGTGATTGATATTTCAATAGACCGTTTATATGCTACCTCTGATTTCTTTCAAATAGAGGCTAATAACCTTGAATACCCTTTAGAGCAGATGCTGTCCTAGGTACACAGTACAGAAAACATATAACAGAACGCTTCATATGAATGAATACTGGTTCTGTATTACAAACCTAAACAACTACCTTAAGTTAGGAAACAGATGCCTTCTGTTATCACTAACGTCAGCAGTAGAGAGCCATGCTCAACTACAGAATAGTGCAGATCAAGGATCTGTATCAAACTTTAAAAAATGTTCCCCACCCTAAGGTCTTGGGATCACAAAGTAGCCCTACATTGCTTTTTATTTAGCCTTCAACCACTGACTTACCTTTCTGTATCTGCAACACACAGAATGTTTCTCTCCACTGCATATGAATCATTCTTACCCTCACTGTGTTATTCTAATGTATGAGCTAGATCCTATACATGTCGCTATATTGGAGCCACTATAAAAAAATTTAGTAATACCAATTTTTCATTTCAGTGACTGGGTCATACCGATAACACTGTTATTCACCAGTAGCTCACCATTTGTTATTTCAGCTTGCTGCCACTATAAAACTGGTACCTATATCGCACAAATGTTATAGCCAATAAAAAAACAACTCACCTCAACTTAACCCAACAAGCTACTCATCTGATCCCCCACTGCAACTGACACTATTTGCAACTGTCCAGGAAACTGCCACAATTAACCCCAACTGTAACTATTCCTTATTTAAAAGCCCCTCAGGTTAGGTTTATTTGCTGTAGTATGTCCTATACTATTTATATATATATATATATATATATATATATATATGTGTGTGTGTGTGTGAGTGTATATAAATATTATAGGACACTGCTGCATAGGTATTCACTGCCCTTTAGGCTAAAGCACCAGACAGACCAGTATCTGGGAACATCCACAGGCCCCTGGTGCCATGTTTTCCCACCATTTCTTTTTTTATAGATTTTACAAAATTTGCAAAAGTATACAATACACATGTATCACATGGTACAGAAATTGAAAGCATTACAAATAAATAATTTCAGTATACTCCATAGACTAGCAAACATCAAAAAGTAAGGGAAAAATTAAATACAAACAATATAACATAGTGTTGGAAGTGCAATCCATACATCTGTACCCAAAAAATAATACGCAAGCTGAACTCCAAGAGTGGTAAAAAACACACTATAATGGGTATGAACATAAAAAGTTCCTACTGCTCAGATTATGATATACACCATCACAGGATCAGAAGTCACAATGTAGGATTGTAAATTAAAACATTGTAAAATTACATTGTTCAACAAAAAAATATTTTAAATTTCTTTCCTTACTAAAAATTTTGAAAAACAAATATAACTTTTTTTATTAGCTCTAGTAGAGATACACTACTTACGCGTCAGTAATATAGTTATAGTGGAAGGCAATATTACAACAATCTGATATTTTCTTGATACAACATATATGAAAGTTTTTTTTCATTTAATCAATCATAAATAACAACACAAAATTAAAAAACATACAGCAATTGAAATACTATATGAATTAGTGGCCTATTCACGTTGCACAGTCTCTTTGCTTGCCTCTTGTTACTGTCCAACAGTAGTCAACAAGCATAGAAGCGCTCCACCTACCTTGATATCGTCATTTCATTGCTTGGTGGAACCGCTCACCATGCTCATCACTCACTGCACCGCAGTGGTCATGGAAGAAGTCCAGATCAGAGTCGAGAAAGTGCTATGAGGCAACAAAATATTTAAGTGATCCACCGCTATGTCGAGCAAACTTGTCAGAATATTCCAAGCTCCCAATATAGCTGCCTTGCAGAGAGGCGTTTACTATACATGCTATTGGTCGGCGATACTGGCTTAGGCAACATCCAGCATCGCAGACCATATTGGCGATGCATAGTAAAGGATCCCTAGAATAGAACTGCTGTTTGCCTAACCGCTAATCCTAATACCCCTAAACCGAAGTACTCCACGATCGCAAACTAACACTAAACTAATAAAGATCTAAACTGCCACATACCCACCACAAGTCACTAACCATTAACCTTTAAACCGCCATATACCCACCGCAAGTATCTATGTATTATGCCCCTATGCTGCCACATACTCACTGTAAGTCCTATCTATTAACCCCCTATGCCGTCACATACCCACCGCAAGTCCAAACTATTAACCCCCATGCCACCACATACCCACCATAAGTCCTATCTTTTCCCCCCAATGCTGCCACATACCTACCGCAAGTCACTAACTATTAACCTCTAAACCACCACATACCCACCACAAGTATAAATCTATTAACCCCCTATATGCCGTCACATTATCCTTTTCTATTGGATGATTAGAATTTAAATAAATTCTTTCTATTGGCTGATTCAAATCATCCATTAGGGATTGACTGATTTGAAATCAGCCAATCGGAATTAAGTGGTACCCCTATATATTGGGGTTCCAAGTTTCCGGGTTTTCAGTGTGCATCAGAGATCGCATGAAGTGGAGGGCTCCCCAAAGAGAGCTGAAGAAAAGAAGATATGGAGTGGAGGTGGCGGAAGAGGCTGCCGAAGTCCGCCTCTGCGAAGATGGGCCCTGGCGTCTGGATAAAGATGGGGCCTTACTGTTGAAGAAGATGCGGAGCAGAGGTGGCGCAACAGACAGCGGAAATCCGCCGGCACCTGGAACATGGATGAAGATGGGCCCAACGTTGGATCAAGAGGAGCCGGAGTCCTCATCAAATGTGAGTAACACTTTTAGGTTTTTATATTTAAGAATAGGCTTTGATATTTTTAATTTTATTTTGTAGGCTAAATTTTTAAAGTTAGATTTTGTTATTTTTGGAGGTGGCTGGGTTACTTTAATATAGGTGGGGGGTTTTGTAACTTTTTTATTTTTTATGCAAAAAAACTAAAATCACTTTAGGGTAATGCCCTACAAAAGGTCCTTTTAAGGGCAATTGTAATTTATTTTATAGTTAGGCTTTAGTTTTTTTTTAATTTTGAATTTATTTTATGGGGCATGTAGTTTAGTGTTATGTATAATTTTCTTTGGATAATGTATTTTCTTTTTGTAACTTAGTTGTTGTAACAGCTTTTTTTTATTTTTTTGTATCTTAGTAGGGTTAGTTTAGAGGTAAACTTTAGTTTGGGGGGGGGGTTAGTTAATGGTGGTTTTAGGTGTTAGTGTAGTTATAGTTTGCATTGGGAGGTGACGGTTTAGGCCTTAATTTCCTAACCTTCCAACATACCTTTATGGGGGTTGATTGGGTGAGTATTGTTAGTTATTATTTTGTAGGCTTTAATCTCCTAACTACCCCCCATGGGGTACCAGCTTTGAAGTTTCTCCTATTCCTCCTAGAAGGTAGCACCCCCCAAACAAGTGGTTTCCCTAGGTGCCTCATCATATTGCGACAACATACTAAAAGACAGACTTGATCCCTTGCACCCTACTCAATTGAAACCCCTTTTAAGAAGTACCTGACCGGGGCTCAATTCCGGTCTTGCACTGAGTTCCAGTGGCCCGGATAGGCCAAGGAAGTCTTGTCGTTCCTCTGGCGGTCGACCGCCGGCATTTTAGCACATCTCTGAGACACATCTTAACATTGATGGTAACTGTAGCAACATAGCTTCATAATTATAATAAGTAGGTTTATTACTTATAGTATAGTTTATTATAGTTATTTTTTAATAGTAGGCAGTTAACTGAATGTTCCAGGGGAGTGTTGTTTAGACATTACATCTGTGCATGCAGTATTATTGACTTAGCTGGGCGTTCCGGAGGTGTAAAGGGTAGGCGTGACGTAGGTGTAGGCAGTCAGGGGGAGTTAGCTGGGCGATGCAGGGGGAGAGTAGGTTAGCTGTGACGTAGGTGTAGGTGTTCGTGGGAGGTATCAAGAAGAAGCAGGGGTGTGTAGGTTAGGAGTGAAGAAGTTATAGGTGTTCAGGGGGAGTTAGCTAGGCGTGCTAGGGGGAGTAGCCTGCACTTTGCTTTGGAAACATCAACACAAGATCGATATGTTAAAAGCAGCTAAGTGCAGGTTGCGGGGAAGGTAGCGGCCATGTTTGTCTATCTAACTGCCAAGACAACATCACCTGAGCTAGTTAGTGTAGGTGTAAATAAACTTAGGTCCCCACGGCAATAATTGAAGTGTGCCTACACTGAAATTAATTTAAGTTTCAGTGAGCGCACTGTCTGTGCCGTGTAAGCACACTTCAAATAGGGCCCCCCACAACAGTAATATGCAGATGAGTAGTGATGTTGTAGATGTGAGCGGTGACGTCACACACCCATTAAGTTCTTTGCTCAGACACGCCAATTTTTTTATAATATTTAGACGAACCGTCAATGTTTTGAATATCAGAGCCTGAGAGAAGTATATATCTGAAGATGTATGTCATATTAGAGAGGATGACTATAATAATGACCACAATATTATTCAGCCAAGAAACTTCTTTTAAATTTTAAAGAGGCATGATACACAAATGTTGAAGCACTTCAAAGTGTTGCAGCATAGCTGTAAAAAATATCACCTGAACATCTTTTTTTAAAAAAGGAAGATATTTTACCTCAAAATTTGTTCAGTAGCCACATCCTATTTAAAGGGACTTTAAGCAGCCAATCAGGATGCTAGTGCTAGGACTTGCAAGGGAGCATGCATCTGGAATGTGCAGGTACAGCCATGTTATTACCCTACTCAGTTTAAGGAAGATTACTATGCAAAATCTCATGAGATCACAGTAATGCAAAACATGGCCTCAGCAATGTGCTGATGCTGATTGGCTATTGTATTTTTTTTTTTTCATCCTGCAGCTGGACTGTAGCTTAAAGGGATACTAAGCCCAAATGTTTTCTTTCATAATTTGGATAGAGCATGCAATTTTAAGCAACTTTCTAATTTATTTTAGGTTCAGCACCTGGGTACTGCTTGCTGATTGGTGGCTAAATGTAGCCACCAATCAGCAAGCGCTATCCAGGGTGCTGAACCTAAAATGGACCAGCTCCTAAGCTTTCATTCCTGCTTTTTAAAATAAAGATACCAAGAGAACGAAGAAAAATTGATAATAGGAGTAAATTAGAAAGTTTCTTAAAATTGCATTCTATATCTGAATAAAAACTAAAAAAGGGTTTAGTGTAGTATCCCTTTAAGGATAACTGTTCACTGACAATTTACTATTGTGAGCTGAAGAAATTTTGAGGTAAAATGTCTTCCTTTTTTACATATATTCATGTGATATTTTCTTGTCACCTTTTTACAGTAATACTGCATCACTTTCAAGTGATTTAGTATATAGGTATCATGTCTCTTTAAGGGTCCTGATTTCACTGATCAGGTTATCATAATATGCTGACATTATGAAAATCAGCTGTCAAAAAAGCACCGATATGTTGGATCCTGTTTTCTGACCAGGGAAAGGTTAAATTTAAACTCATATAACTATCAATTAAAAAAACGTCTAAAGAGATTCTGTAGGCAACACCAGTAAGAAAGTAACATCATCTGCAAATGGCAATTTTCTGACCATTCTACAAATTTGCACACGTTGTATCCCTGGCGCAATCACAAGAGTAAAGAAGACATTACAATTTGTAATGACAATCTCAGGAGACAAGGTTTTTGCGCGAACGCAAGCCATAACTTTCAACTTGCAATATCAGATATATTTAGTGTGGTTGCGATATCCATTAGAAGTATAAGGCATACTAAAGTGATCTCAGCTGCACTAAACCTTCTCTGTTAAATTTATTTTACCATGGACTTGTGATATCAATTTACACTCTAACTTTCGCATGATCCAGTGATATTGATGTTGCGGCCCTCGCTAGCATTATCGCTCCACTTGTAATCTGTGCCATAATGAGATTATTCTGTAAATAAACTATCACATTCTAGTCTATAAAAGTCCTTCTCAGCATCTAATTCTAATAACAAAGCATGTTAAGTAGGGGTGGGTTTTTTATATAAATATAAAAAAATGTTGTAATGTTAGCATGGCTTTCTGAATATTATGAACCAATGAATAAGATTTTATGAATCCTGTTAGATCTAAATTAATTTGCTTTGAGAAAATATTTGTTCACTACATATACTGTATATGTGTGTGTGTTTGTGTGTCCAGAGATAATGTGAACTGCCCTTATATTTCCTTTCTGAGCCTACACAATGGTCCCTATGCACAGCACTACAGCTCCTCGTAACAGCTCAGATAGGTTATCCAAGCCCAAATTAAATTGATATATTTTATGCATAAACTGTTTTTAATTTGCTTAACAATTTGAATTCATTAGATTGTGTAAGGAGATATTCCATGATTCAGTTTCACTTTTAGTTTCTTTCCCTATATTCATTGCCATCTGCGGGTCAGATATATGATTTACAAAATTTATTCATGTAAAGGGATAATTGAGTGGGGAGTTTTCGGTCCAAAATAATTTAAACTAAACTTCAGATCTAAAAAAACAAAGCAGCCTCCTTCCTTGTTCAATGTTAAATGCAGTAAGTTTGCTGTCCCCTTGCTGCGATCACAGGGGACAGGTTGTGGTTTCATCTGTCCACAGAATATTTTGTCAGCAGGGCCGGCCCTAGCCATTGCGGGGCCCAAAGCAGGATGACAAAATGGGGCCCCCTTTCTCCCCGCCTCCAACCCCACCCAATCTCCGCCCAACCCCACCCAATCCCCGCCTCCAACCCCCGGCCCCACAGCTTTTAAAATAAAAATAAAATGGGAGAAAAATCATTTAAGGTAATGCACAACATTTTATATATAAAAAACCCCATATAAATCCACTTATGTGGAGCACTATAACATTGTATATATTGCAGTATACCATTTGTACTATTGGAACAACTGTTTATGTATATAATTAAGAATTATGCTGACAATTAGGAACAGTTGAGTTGAACTGGGTCTTATTTTTTTTATGTTTTCTTATGATAACAAGAACATTACAGAGACGCCAGGGCCGGCCCTAGCAAGTGCAGGTCCCTAGGCAGATTGACAGCGCAGGGCCTCTACCCAGAACAAAAAATACTTTCAAGAAATGGGGCATTGCACTTTACCACACAAACACACAGATATAATATTCACACATAGATACTTATATACACATACATCCACACACTCAGACACATACACAGGTAAACAGATATATACATACACAGGTGTACACACAGACAGCCCACACACACAGCCCACACACACGCACACAGCCCACACACCCACAAACACACAGCCCCCACACACACACAGCCCCCACACACACAGCCCCCACACACACACAGCCCACAGCCCACACACACAGGTGTACACACAGACAGCCCACACACACAGCCAACACACACACACAGAGAGACCCCCCACACACACACAACCCCCCCCCCACACACAGCCCACACACACAAACACAGCCCACACACAAACAGCCCACACACCCACATAGCCCACACACCCACAGCCCACACACACACAGCCCACCCCCCACACACACATCCCCCACACACAAACACATAGCCCACACACACAGCCCCCCCCCCACACACAGCCCCCCTACACACACACAGCCCACACACACAGCCAGCCCAAAGCCAGCCCACACACCCACAGCCCCCACACACAAACACACAGCCCACACACAAATACACACACACACACAGCCCACACACACACAGCCCCCCCCCACACAGCCCCCCCACACACACAGCCCACTCCCACCCACACACACACACACAGCCCACACACACACACAGCCCCCAAACACACACACACAGCCCCCCCACACACACTGCCCACACACACACAGGTGTACACACAGCCAGCTCACACACACAGCCCACATCCAGCACACACACACACACAAACAGCCCACACACACAAACACACAGTCCACCCCCCACACACAGCCCAAACACACACAGCCCACACACAGTCCCCCCACACACACAGCCCACTCCCACCCACACACACACAGCTCACACACACACACACAGCCCCCCCACACACGCACAGCCCCCCCACACACACAGCCCACACACACACAGCCCACACACACACACACACACACACACACACAGCCCCCCCCACACACAGGTGTGCACACTGCCCATAGCCCACATACCCACACACAGCCCACACACACACATCCCACACACACAAACACACAGCCCCCCACAGCCCACACACACAGCCCCCACCCACACACAGCCCCCCCCCACACACAGCCCACACACACACACACATGCACACACACAGCACACACACACACACAGCCCCCCCACACACACAGCCCCCCCACACACACACAACCCACAAACTTACAGCCAGCCCACACACACAGCCCACACACAGCCAGCCCATACACACACACACACACACAGCCCCCCCCCCACACACACAGGCCACACACACACACATACCCAGCCCCCCACACACACAGCCCACACACACACATACACACACACAGCCCACATACACAGCCCACACACACACAGACAGACCCCACAGCCCACACACACAGCCCACACACACACAGCCCCCCCCACACACACACACAGCCCCCCCACACGCACAGCCCACACACACACACACAGCCCACACACACAGCCCCCACAGACACACAGCCCACATACACACACAGCCCACCCACACACACACAGACTACACACACACACACAGCCCACACACACAGCCCACAGCCAGCCCACACACAGACACAGCTAGCCCCCCCCCCACACACACACACACAGTCCCCACACACACACAGCCCCTCTCCACACACACACAGCCCACACACACAGCCCCCTGCAATAAAATGATGCCCCTGGCAATAAATAATGCCCCCAGCAATAAAATGAAGCCCCCTGCAATAAGATGATGCCCAGTCCCCCTGAAATAAAATGATGCCCAGCCCCCTGCAATAAAATTATGCCCCCAGCCCCCCTGCACAAAAATTATGCCCCTGCAATAAAATTATGCCCCCAGCCCCCCTGCAATAAAATGATGCCCCAGCCCCTGCAATAAAATGATCCCCCCAACAAAAATATGATGCCTCCAGTCCACCCTGCAATAAAATGATGCCCCCAACAAAAATATGATGCCCCCAGCAATAAAATGAAGTCCCCAGCCCCCTGCAATAAAATGATGCCCAGCCTCTTGCAATAAAATAATGCCCACTCCCCACTGCAATAAATGATGTCCCCAGCAATAAAATGAAGCCCCCCTGCAATAAAATGGTGCCTAGTCCCCCTGTAATAAAATTATGCCCCCTGCAATAAAATTATGCCCCCAGCCCCCCTGCAAAAAAATAATGCCCCAGAAAAAAATGATGCCACAGCCCCTGCAATAAAATGATGCCCCCAACAAAAATATGATGCCCCCAGCCCCCTGCAATAAATGATACCCCCAGCAATAAAATGAAGCCCCTAGCCCCCTGCTATAAAATGATGCCCAGTCCCCCTGCAATAAAATGAAGCCCCAGTCCCATTGCAATAAATGATGCCCCCAGCCCCACTGCAATAAATGATACCCCCAGCAATAAAATGAAAATTATGCCCAGTCCCCCTGTAATAAAATAATGCCCCCTGCAATAAAAATATGCCCCCAGCCCTCCTGCAAAAATAAATAATGCCCACAGCACAAAAATGATGCCCCAGCAATAAAATTATGCCCCCTCTTCCCTGCAATAAAATTATGCCCCCAAACAAAAATATGATGCCCCCAGCAATAAAATGATGTCCCCAGGCCCCCAGCAATAAAATGAATCCCCCCTGCAATAAAATTATGCCCCAGCCCCCTTCAATAGCCCACAGCCCCCTGCAATAAAATGATGCCCCCATAGACCACTGCCAGTAGCTCATATACTGCAAGACTGCAATGCTATTGTGTTTGTGACAGTGAGTGTATATAACTTGGAAAGGCCTCAAAAGGAACTTGAAATTTACACACATGTGGAGTCTTGGACAGGATTGACTGTGGTCTGTGAAGGAGTGTACAGCCTAGGAGGGAAAATGGGAAACGTTTCTTAGCTCTGCTTACCATACCAATGATTCATGAATATGCACAGCCAGCCCTGGCCCTGACTACTCCTCGGTCGGTCCCACACTCGGCTCCCACTCTCTCTCTCTGATGCCTGCTGCGCCTGTGAGTGCGACTCCCACCCTCTCTGCTACGCCTGTTCTGCTGCTCAAAATACCACCTCCTCTTCCTCCCACGGACCGTGACGGCTAGCCGCTCCTCCACTGACTCATCAAGTGGGTTGTGACAAAACAAACCGCCCTCAGACATTGCGCCAATTTTTTTTAAAAGAATGGCGCCAAAAAAAGAATGCATTTTTTATTACACCGGCATGGCCCCCTAACCGCGAGGCCCAAGGCAGTCGCCTCGCTCGCCATACCCTAAGGCTGGCCCAATTTGTCAGTATCACTGTGAAACATACGGGCCCTGTTTTATGAATGTCAAATGTGCAACAATGTTGTTTTGGGTTTTCTCCATGGTGTCTTCCCATGAACACTGGTCTTGTCAACAGAGATATTATCATAATCCAAATATTTCTGTAAGTCGTAACCTGACACTCTTGCAGTCATCTTTGTAGGATACCTACCCCTAGGGACAGTAGCAACATTGCCAAACTTTGTGCCCTAGACAATTTGTCTTACTGTGGATTGATGAACATAAAGTCTTTTGGATATACTTTTTTAACCCTTCCCAAGTCAATTCTTTATCTTTGGTCTTCTGAAATTTCTGTTGCTTGAGGCTTGGTTCCAATTAGGCAATTAGGCAATGCTTCTTGTAAATGACAAATCTAAAATTTGTTTTAAAGGGCAGAGTAGTAAAGGTCAGCGCATCCAGTCTCATCTTATTGATTGGTATTGAATATTGCAACAAAAAGGAAACGTTTTCCTGGCTGGGCCCGCATCTTCACCAGTGTCAGGTATTGTTCCAGAATCAAACAAGCAGGAATCTATGGCTGAGAGGCCCAACTCACCACAAACCCTTACTGAGACACTGCAGGTTAAACACAGTAACCAAGAAGAAGCTAGGGGTAAAAAGCAATGAGATTAAATTTAGTAAGTAGCTTAACTCTCTTTAGTACTATAATCAGCACCTACAAGCAGAAGAACAAATAAATACTAGATAGCAATGATAAACTAATAATTCTAATTACCAAAGGAAAAACAAATACCTTTGGAAAAATGTAGTCTCACTATCCAGCCAAAATCTATCCCACAAAGGACACTTTAATGCAGATCTCTTGAGAACAGAGGTTTCTAAAGTAAAAAATGCACTGGCAATGCAGGTAACAGTGGTAAAAGTATAAGGAAATAATCAAATACAAAGGAGAACTGCAAAGTCACTATGCTAGATGGGAAATAGGGAAATTCTAAGACAAATAGTCCAGTTCTAAGCTACACAGGAGAAAACTGCACAAATCAGTAGTAAATGCAAAGTCCAAAAAGAAACATAAGCTAGTGAAAACTAAAAGGTTAATACAGAAGCAAAGTCAGGGTAGCCAAGTCAAACCAGTAAATCCAATTTAACAAATTGCCAAAGTTAGAGGTAGTCAGAACACTCGATACACAAGCAGCTTCATGCTGCAAATAGAGCGCTTGTAAAGGCTATTACACTTAGGGCCTAAATTATCTTGGACTCCTTAAAGGTACATCATGCCTTACTGCTGCAGGAACATAATTCTTTTTGACAAATGCCTGTTATGACATATATAAAATAAAGGAAAAAAAAACAGGAAAAAACTTACTGTTCAAACAACATTGTCACCATGGTAAAGGGAAGAAGAACTATTAGGTTCTATTATGTTGATTGGGTTGTGCCTTAGTGTGCCATTCACGGCAATGACCTGTTACAGGTGCCTCAGCTCTACTTTACATTTCAACTCAGGTATCTTCAAAAACTTACACAGATGGAAACTTTTATAAAGCATGTCATTTAAATTATTGGGCTTTCTGCGCTAAAAATGTATCATATTACAAGATTATTGTGGCTTGTGCTCAAGTGAAAGCCAAAATAACACTAGAAGAATTAGCTAGACCCGAAAGCTGAAAAGTAAAGTTTAAGGTTAAAATAAAAGTTTCACAAAACACAAGTAAAACATATTAAAATAAAAAATTACAGTCATATATTGACATCTTTAATGTAATATGATTTTTTTTTTTAAAAGGGCTAAAAAGGGTTATGGTATATGACAATGTGTTTGACTTGGAAGGGCTCAAAAGTATTTACGTATGTCTAAATATTTGTGTGCTTGTATCTTTATATGTGCATATGTGTCTGTTTATCTGTATGTATGTTTATTAATGTGTTTCTATGTGTAAATATGTTTGCGCACATATACAAACACATATATAGTCATATATATATATATATATATATATATATATATATACAGTATATATATATATATATATAGTTTTGAGCCCTTCCCAGTCAAATACCTTGATATACTGTATGCAATATAATTTTTAAACAATATTAACGAGTATTGAATAAAGCTAATAAAATAATACATTGGGCTTTACCCGGGTAATGCTAGTATCACCTAATCCCCTAGTATCACTTCTGGATAAAGCTAATATTTCATGTTTGTTTTGTAGCATGTTTTGTTACATAAAACATTAAACATTTTACACACCAACAGGAATTTAAACATCTGGATAAAGCTAATAAAATCATACATTGGGATTTACCTGGGTAATGCTAGGAAAACACACCAACAGGAAAATAAAGGGACAGTCTAGTCCAAAATAAACTTTCATGATTCAGATAGGGCATATAATTTTTATTTTTTTTATAATTCTTTATTTACAACAAACAATTCATTACATAATATACAAAACAGGATTTTTCCTCTATATGGGGAAGAAAAGAAAAAAGAAAACAAGCAAAAAATTAAATATGTACTTTTCCCCATTGTTAAATTTGAACCAAAATGCATTGTTAGGATTTTATATTTTATCAAGAGGGAAATAGGAAAAAAGGGGAGGGGAGGGGAAGAAAAAAACCCCCCCAAAAAACGGAAAAATAAAATAAAATAAACAGTTTACCATATCCCAAGCAGGACCAGATCAGAGTTTCGAAAAGGATATATCAAAAATTCAATTTCGTTAGAGGGAAGTGTTTTTATAAATTCTGACCACTTGAGATAAAATCCAGTAATATCCTGATCATTGTTTATATTGGTATCAATTTGCTCAAGAATACATTGTTTCTTTAGACAGTTTTTAATTTGCAATATACTAGGAACTGTTCGCATTTTCCATTTTTTAAAAATAAGATATCTGGCTGCCAATATAGTCATATTAATAATTTTAATGTTATCTCGGTTGTTTTCTGAGTTAAGACACCAAAAAAACTATATTCACTAATGCCAGAACCAAGAGGGGTTTATTCAGCATTTTGCAAAGCCAGAATTGAATTTTAAGCCAGAAGTTTCTAATTTTTGGGCAAGCCCATATCATGTGCAGAAGATTTGCCGAGGAAAAAGAGCATTTAGGGCATGCGTTAAAATGAACATTGCCATATTTGAACCCCTTTTCTGGCGTATAATACACCAGATATAGTAATTTTAAATGAGACTCCCTCCAGGTAGAAGAGAGGGTTACTCGCCGGGCTTCTTGGATTGAAAGATGCGGTAACTTAGGATCTAATTCTTGTGTTAATAATGCAGCCCATTTAATACACATGTTATCCAGGTTTATTGTACCTGTATCTGAGACCAGGGCATTGTAATAATTGACATATGGCCATTTTTAGCTAGTACAAGCCAGTTTTCAATAATTCCTAGTGACCAGTTCCATCCGTGGTCCGTTGTAAGTTTTTGGGCATAGTGTCTTGCTTGTAAGTATGCAAAAAAATTTCTGTGTGGAAGATTAAATTTATGATGGTGAGAGTCAAAGATTTTAACACAGCATCTTTCTGTATCTAACATCTGGTATACATTGGAAAACCCCTTATTTTTCCATTTTAAGAAAGTTATTGAGTTAACTCCAGCTTGAAATTGAGGATTCCCCAGAAATGGAATATACTTTGAAGTACGATGTTCAATGACTAACCAGCTACATAGCTTTTTCCATGCTATGATTGGGTTATATATGGATCTCAATTTATTTATTCTAGATGGAATAGAGCTAGGATCAGAGTGAATAAGGGACGCAGGAGAGAAGGGACTCGTTATATTTTTTTCAAGGTTATTATTCGTAACATAGTCTTTTGAAGATAACCAATCAATTATTATGCGGGTCAGAAAGGCATAGTTATAGGCCCTGAGATTAGGTAAGGCCAGGCCACCATATCTTATGGGGTAAGAAAGTTTTAAAAACAAAATTCTAGGTCTCCTATTTTGCCATATAAAGGATCGCAAAAAAAAGGTAAAATGTGTATTAATATAACTGTGTTGATTATGCAAATCTAGGGAATGGGTAATAAAGGGATTATCTATCTTTTAAAACAATAACAATTCTGGTGTGGACTGTCCCTTTAAACATTTTTAAGGAAATTAAACATTTTTATTTTTCAAATGTTTTGTACCATGCTTTGTTACACCAACAGTAAATTAAACATTTTTATTTTTCATATGTTTGTTTTGTAGCATGTTTTGTTACACCAAACAGCCCGATGCACTATAATTCCCTTCATCTTCATTATCTTTTTTTCCTCTGCCTGGGGGGTTTTAAAGGGGGCGGATGCCAGAGGATCAGTGGGGCACATTCCATGACCCCCCCAGGTGGAGACAAAAAAAATTGTGTAGATGGGAGAATTACAGTAACATCAGGCTTTACCCACAGCCTCTTGGTTAGTAATTATTAATTAAAACCCTGATCAACATTAAAGAGACACTGTACCCCAAAAAAATATTTTGTAATTCAGAAAGAGCATGCAATTTTAAGCAACTTTCTAATTTACTCCTATTATCAATTTTTCTTCGTTCTCTGGCTATCATTATTTGAAAAAGAAGGCAGCTAAGCTTTTTTTGGTTTCAGTACTCTGGACAGCACTTTTTTTTATTGGTGGATGAATTTATCCACCAAT